>NW_017728886.1:199379068-199396081 GCF_001723895.1 Crocodylus porosus | reverse complement strand
CCTCAGTATTCTTTCCTGCCCATGGCAGGGGGTCAGACTAGATGATCTGCTCAGGTCCCTTCCGACCCTACAAACTATGAAACTATGATACTGTACAACCTGTCAATTAAAGTACGCATTGTCATTCTCTTTCCAACTTCAGTCTTTCATTTAAGAAAACAGTTACACACAACTTGGGATTTAAAAGATAAAACATTCTCTAAAGCTGAGTGTGCTGTGAAATTAGTCCTCCATCAAAAAATGAGCAGATGTCAAGGGAAACTTACTGATGTTCCCTTTTTAATTATGAACAGCTAATGGGAGCAGAAGACCCAACAGCACTCAGCTGCTACTATTTATATTATTAATTTGGAAACACTTGATCATCAAAGGAGAATTTTGTTTATATAATACAATTTACTTGAAGGAAGACTTATATACACTACATTCTCATATCACAGAAAATAATGCATGGAGCATAAGTTGGAATCCTATTACGCATCCTTATTTAATCAAAAGTAAAAAATGGAATGAAGACCAAAGGCAAGAATAATAATTCATCTGCACACTCTATTTTCTCTGTTTGACTAGAATTGAAATCTTTCAAGCTCAAAAGTAAAAGGGCTACCAAACTGCCTCCTAGTGATTGGTGTTCTGTTACCCTCTGTGGAGGAGGTACAATGGCCAAGAACTGCTTCCACCATCAAAAAATGACTAATTGCACGCCTGTCTGCTAAATTCAGATGCATTTAATTTGTTGTGACAGGTTTTCAATCAAACACAATTTGAATTTTCAGGTATAGCACCAGTATAGATCTACTTAGGATCTTTAACTAAAACCTAATATTTACTATTTACTTATTAGATTTGTATGCTGTAAAGAAAGGCTTAGGGCAATTTACAGTAAGAGACAAAAACGGTGAATAAAAGCAAATGGGATAAAATATGGAACAAAAGCTTCTTAAACTATCCTGGATTGCTAAATGCCTGCCCATATAGGAATATCGTACAAGGTTTCTGTAAGACAGCCAGGCCTGGGTTCTGGCGCAGTTCAAGGGGAAGGAAGTTCCAAGGCTAAGGAATAACTATCAGATGACCTTTCAAGGTTTTTGCCAAGAGAACTTAGCACATTGATGCTACTACTAGGAAGTTGTTCTTGTCTGATCTTAGGAATCGTGTTGGGGCCTGAGAGAGTAGGTGTCCAATTATATATATGATGGGGTCAAATCCCAAAGGATCCATTATTAACGTCTAGCTGTTGCCTCAGAGAAAATCTATACAATGGAAAGAAAAGCCCCAAGTGGGGGATTTGTCTATTGAATTATTCCTACCTCATTTAATGAAGGGGATACAGTTCAGCCTGTGCATCCCAGAAAATTTGCAGGAGATACCCATTTCCGAGGCAGCAGTAAGACAATGCCATACATCACACTGTGAAAAGTCAGCTACATACAAAGAGATCCCCGTGTAATTCCCTCTTTAATAATACTGTGCCTTAATTTTACCTGATTTTTATTTGGATGAATGCTTCGCTGAAGAAAGCCTAAAATTTAAGAAACAAGTGCATACAGGCCAGAAATGAAATGTCTATTGCTGAATCCCAGTGCAAGGGTTATCAGGCCTTTCCAGATACTTGTCTAAACAGTGAAATTATGGTGGCAGGCAACAGTGCCCGGTGATAATGCAGGCCTAATGGAAGCCATGTAGCTGTGTTCAGGTGCTATCTTGGGCAGATTGATTAGCGCTCCTGATTAGCCCACCTCCAGTACTACTCGTATATGATGGCACTGCTTTAATTCAAGAGCAGCACATCAGGTTTGAGGGTGCCACTGCCTGGCTTGGTGAACATGTTGTGTGGACGAACAATAGGAGTGCTAAGGACTCGGAAGCTTTTAGACAGGTGCACAAGGCGAAGTTCATATTTTTAAAAAGGCAATCGTTTGGGGGTGTGACTACACATAATAATTGTATGTCACTGGGAACCGAGTCACAGTTGCCATGTATCAGAAGTGCTCACATATACAGTGTCTTAGTATTCTAGATAGAGCTGTCACCCTTTAAGCATTTGAAGTACTGTGTCTCTGACATCAGGGGACAAGAATGAGCACCCAGTCCAACATGTCTCTCAGTGGGTGAGTGGGGGCAGTGCTTGTACCCATGCTTTGGGGATCCCAGGTGATGGGTGATCTATGGCTGGGGCATTCTTATGTTTCCTTAACTTCTCTCCTAAACTTGAGGTTTACAATCTTCAGTAGACTGCAGTTGACCAAAGTCTCCAGTGTGTTTCCATGACTTGGGAGGAGCCAGTGGGTGAGAAGTATTTGCGCCCATGTTTTTTGGGTTCTCGGGAGCTTGAATAACCATGATGAAGGGCCACAGTTGAGTAGGGAGTGAAGACACCTGGTTGTTAGAAAGATAGCTGCCATTGAACAAGCAGTGCAAAGAAGTGCCAATAAAAGGGGAAAAATGGGAACAGTAGACTTTTAACTGTATCAGACCAGCCAGTTGCAGCAGCATGGGGGGTGAGGAGTAAATGATACAGTGTGGGATGACTAGAGGACCTACCATATCTGTGTCATGGAATACTTGGTGTCCACGTGTAATATTGAACAGGTGCTCTGTAAACTGGTTCAAACGAATACTTGATTTTCCAGGTAAACTTTTGAACTGTTCCAGTTGTCTTGAAAACAGCTTAAGGGGCTTGTACATCTGATTTTGGTTTAAACTGCATTGTAAGCCATTTTAACAAAGGTCTGACCTTTTGCAGAATTGCATGGAGGCATTCCAGGGAGAGAGGCAATTATCAATTTTTGACTCATCAGACTGAAAAACAGTCAAAGAGAGCACATTATTCAACTTCTCATTCCCTGTCTAGATCATATCAGTGAGTTCTTAAAAACAGAAGTTAAATATGTCCAAACTCTGTCTTTGGAAATAAAAATACATAAATACATACAGTGGTTTTTTTGTTATTTTCTTCAAGCATCCCATTAATTCCTGCAAATAAGGGCTAATAATACTGGTTAGAACCCATGGATAGTGGAAACAGACTGTGTTTAAACTGCCTCAAGAACACATCAATTGTATAACATCTTTCTTGTTCTTCTGTTAAAACATTTTTAGGAAGGGACAAAGCCATTCATATCAAATTATATTAAACTGTCAGGCAAGGTTCTTTCAGGAGATGTGATATCTTTTATTAGACCACCTGAATAGTTGGAAAAAACTACTCGGTTTAATAAAAAATATCACATCTACTCAAAGAACCTTGCCGGCCTATGTCCTTAGGCCAACATAGCTACAACCAAAAAACTATTAAACTGTTATGATTTTATGATACTAATCAAAATCCACAATGGAGTGGGGAAGAATCCATTTCTTTTGTAGGCTAAATCAATATTATAATTCCCAATATTGCAGGGAGAAAAGGTTGGCTTTTGCTATTAAGCTCCGTCATTGCAATGTCATTAGTTACTGATCACTGGTCCACGTGATATTATACAATAGATTCCTGTGGAACCTAAAGAGTGCTGAATTAAAGGTACTGGTTGTAAAACAAGTCACAAATACAATGTTTTAACTACTAAACATTGTTTGGACTGCAAATCTCTTCCATGCGAGGGGAAAAAAAACCCAACAAAGACAGGATAAAGACTTTGTAGTAAGGAAAATGAATTAATGTGTGATGGCTTTTGAAGTTTTAATGTACACTCTTATCAAGAACAGTGATTCATTATATTGTTATTTCTCAGCTTAGTTTCACCTTTTCCTATGCCTCCTCTCCCTGATCCTTTTGCAGATAAACAAGCTGGAGGCTCGCCTGAGGCAGGAAGGTTGCATAGATGATAATGGGATTCAGCGGAAGGAAAATGAGCAGTGGATGAAGGAAGACTGCATTAGTTGTAGCTGTAAGGTATGTGTTACTAAAAGTTCCCCATAGCATCTATTTTTCTTTTTTTCCTCCAGTACTATGCCAACCTGCAATTAAGAGTTTAGGAAGGAGTCTGCCTTGCAAATTTCTATGCTTTAGTGGTTATAGACAATGCAAATCTGCTGCAGAAATGTTGTGGGGATTTATTATAATCAAAACCTAATAAAAGGCAAAAATATCTCATTCAGATTCATTCCCTTTTTTGTATTTTTGGATAGTTACTTAAACATGTGCAAAATGGGCAGAAAGTACTACGAAATGGAAATCCGGATCTTGGGCATAGGTGCCTCTTTTGTTTAAAACCGTTCAGAAAGTGCAAGGTAGCTTCATTAGCAATCTCTTTTTTTCCAAGACGTTAATTCCCAAACAAATGTACCAATGGGTGACTTATTTCCTTATTGAAGAGATTAGCATATTCCAATATGAACATCCTCTCTCTGTTCTTGACCAGATACAATTCTCATAGTTCTTTATGTAAGGCTGTTCCTGAAACAAAGGTGGGTTTTGTCTATATAAATAGTTGCTACCATTTGGCAGGTATGTTACATATCATCCAGCAGCTACTCAACTTCTGTTTCCTGTACATGGATGCCTTCCAGTTATTCTTCTCATTAATGACATCATTTCTGTCTGCCTCAGTAATCTCATAAAATAGTTAATGACATTGCAGATTTCTTCTTGATTCTGTCATGCTTCTTTAGCGCTGTTATTGATATGTATTGAATGCTGTAATACGAATGCCTTCATGTGTCAAAGTATGTTGCCAAATTTCCCCAAGGGATAGAGTAAAAAATGTTTGAGGACCCCTTATACCTCTCATACTTTGTGGATTGAGTATAGTGGTACATAGGTCTTTTGCAGGTCCTCCTTTCTTTTTAATGCTTGTTGCAGTCAGTTGTCGAAGGTAATGAATCTCACAACAAAAAAACATCATGAGTATTAGAATCTACTGCTAGCATTAAAAATAGCTACTACACAATGAAACCCACTTGGTTATAATGATCTACTTATAACTAGACTGAGTGGAAATTCCATATTGTTTCAGTATGCTGTATGCAAACTGAACCTCTGTCTAATGCAAGCTATTAAAAAAAAAGGAAAAGTGAATTAGAAAAAAATGGTGTGGTGCTGTTTGGCTCTGCAATTCTAATTAACCTCAGTAACCTTTCATATTGGTGTGTCAGCTATGAAAATTGTCATTTATTCATGTGGATAAGTAGGCCATCTTGTATTTTGCAGCGACCTGCATGACAAAGGCCTCACTATTTTGTTTTCCTCTCTTTTATTTGTGCTCTATGTGATTTGTGCTAATATGTTAAATATTGCCTTTCAGAACGGCCAAATAATCTGCACTGTAGAGACATGTCGCTTAGTGGAGTGTTCAGCCCCTGCAAAGCTGGAAGGAAAATGTTGTCCAGTCTGCAGAGAAAGTGAAAATGCTATAGAATCATCTGCTGAACTCTAATCATTATTCCTCTGATAATGAGCATCCATTGGACCTGTCTACTGAGAAGATATAACTTCTAAATTCAGAGAATCTGCCAAGCAGTTACAACTACTGCTAACTATACCTGCACTAAAACATTTGATGTGAAAAAACACACTGACTAAACCATTAAGTCACTCCAGGGTTTTCAGGGTGCTGGGAACATTATCTTTCAACATGGCTGGGTAAGGTGAGCAAGGCGATGAAAGAATATAGCACAAGCCCTTTAACAGTTTTACATGTCCTGTATTCGGATATTAGAAGTTGTTACAAGTTAGAATCAGTAACTCAGTTTTAAAAATCAGATATTATTCTTGACCCCCTCTGCCAAAAGGCAGGGAGAAAAGGGATCAAAAGTATGATATAGCTTTGAACCATGTTATTTAACCATCAACTGAAATACTTTTTTGAAATTCAAATAAGTTCTGATGTTTAGGAGCAACATCTTTTTTTTTTTTAATGAATTGTTCCAAGGAAAATAATTCTAGGAAAGAAGTGCATGTGACCTGCTTGTTTGTTTTGTTTGGTTTGTTTCTGGGGTAGGGGTTTAAGAAAGGAGTTACACGATGAGAAACAGTTTGGTTTCGTATTATGAGATTTTCTTCTGATTCCACACTAGCTTTATGGAGCTTGAGCTTTATCAGGATCAAAATCAAAGAGCAGTGTAGCACAGTTCTTTAAGGTCACATGGTGCTGAGTTTGTGATCTGAAATTTGATGAAATGCACCTCAGGGAGCTTGCCATTTATGAACATGTATCCCAAGTCAGATAATGTGTGGATAAGTGTAAAATAATTCATAGATGGTTTTACATATTCTTTTCTAAATGTTCTATTATCCCTCGTTCGGCATGGTACTCCCACTGATGTAAGTGGTTGAAAGAAAGAATGAGAGAGAGGGTGCAAACAGACATTACCCTTATGCTGCCAGAAAAATGTTTCTGGCAGCACAGGTTGCAAGAGAATAGATGCCCCAAAAATGTTGCTGTGACTAACAGTACTCAGTTTGTAATGCGTTAAATGGGAGGATGTCTGTTTTCTTATTCTGCACCATAGGAATTCTCCTGCAGAGGATTCCCACAGGACTCAGATCTTGTTGCCACGCCCTGAGTTGGGATGAGGCACCTGGAGCCATTGTCTTGCAGGATGGGACCCCTGAATGCCGAGGAGCAGAAGGGGTCTGACCCTGTAGGACAACAGCCCCTGTGACATCTGCAGATATCAGTAAAGTAGATTGGCTCTGTTGGGGCATATCCAGCATAGCTTATTCCATTCTTAAGATGTCTGTTTATATCCACAAAAGAAGGACTCAACTATTCACCTTGTTCCCATGCAGATAGTCAGGAGTTTAGTAAGTTTATAAATAGGATTGCATGATTACATTAATTGCCTGTGATAACAGGGAGCTAGATCAGAGATGCTCAGCCTCTGGCCCACAGGCCAGATCCAGCCCATGGTGCTGTATCTTCTCGACCACAGGGCTCCCCATGGGTCTAGAAATTTAGCAGCAGGAGAGCAGTGGCATCATTCCTCCATTGCCAAATTTCCAGACCCAGGAGGAGCCCCAGTTCCTGCACACTGGATTTGGTGTCTGATTCCAGTACACAGGGCCGAATTCCAACACAAGGAAGGTGGAAGGGGGCCTCAGGACCCAGTCCTGGTGCACATGGCAGCTGGGCTCTGTACCATCTCGCTGGTCCATGGTACCAAAAGGTTGAGTGGCACTGGATGAAATTACATGACCTAACAGGTCTCTTCCAGTCCTATTCTTTTGCTCCTATTAAAAGACATGGCAACTTAATTTAAAAAATGTATTGCATAAAAAATCAGAGGTCATCTTTTCAAATGCGTACCCTGAGATGTGCCTCAAAAATGCATGTGCGCCAAATGTGTATTTTCATGTTACTTAGCTGGTGTGGATGCGACAGTGCGAAGTAGATGTACATATTAACCAGTGTGGCTGCAGTTTTACTGACACTACCTAGTGCCTGAATTTACTTTGGAAATTTTGTCTCAGCGATTTCAAAATTCCGAGAAAGAGCTGTACCTACTGAATTTTCCCCTTTAAAATTAATGAACATCTGTGCTTCCCTTTTACTTTCATTCTGTTATTATTGATTTTTTTGTTTACTAACAAGAGGCCATCCCATAACGGTGTGCATGGAGTTTCTCACTCAGCCTTGATTATCATTAATGTTTATTACATGTATAAATGTCCAGTCCTTTAAGCTAGATTCACAAAATACATTTATAGATGATGAACTGAGAGAATCCAAAAATGAATAAGACCCCCCAAAATTCTGAAATGGGCTTATGTATTTACATTCATACACATTTAGGGTGACAATATTGACAGTGAAATCAAAATACCAAGAAAAATATCTAATGAAGAATTTACTTTATTCTGACATTCATAACTTTCTGTTAAAAACAATGTATTTTTTACTTCATGTCATGCACAGGTAAGTACATGCGAAAATGTAAATTATCTTGGGAAATCAGTAAGGACTGTAAAAATAATTTTAAAAGAGCATATACCAACCTTAAATTATCAGGGTTTTATCCATATTTTAACTAATGTATTCTGTTTACCAATATACACACAGGTCACATTTATGTTTGTAGTTTCCAGTGATACTGTTAGAGTGTTTGAACAGAAAAACATGATTCACACCTTGCTCAAAATAATTTTCTGCTGGAACATTAAGTTATAATACACGGCTGCTAAATAAAGGTTCACAGCTGAGTTAAATCCCTTCATAATGATGACATTTTCAACACTACCTTTCACTGTAACTGTCTGAAATCTTGATTCCTGACTCCTGAAAAGTAGGAGCAATGGAGTTTATTTCAGTAAGCTCATCTTGTTAAGAGCAGCTTGATTAATGTAGCTGGTTTTTTAATTTACTCCAGAAGTATTGTTAGCTTTACAGAAAACATCTTTCATACTTAATCGTAAGAAGCCTTGTTTGAGGGGAAGTGATAGAACCAGCACAGGACCTATGTACAATGTAAGCCCTGTTTAGTGGGATATAAATGGTGTACATGTTTGGGCTTCCTCTGTCTGTTCCTTGCTCTCTCTGGTATATCACTTACTTTTAAAATATAGTTCCTCAAAATATATTAGCTCTCCATATGATGCCATAAATACTAACAATGCCAGAAAAGCTAAAACTGGATAATTTAATTTTTTTAACAGTTGCATAGCTATAAAGCTAATATAAATTAAATGTAAATTCTTGCTTATATATGAGGGTAACTTAGTATTTTTTATGTACATTGATGTGTGTTCCCCTTGGAAGCTTTGACACGAATTACCAGCTTACAATTTGGTTAATAAACTGAGTACTGCAAAACCAACATGATGTGAAAGCAAAAATGAGCATGCTCACACTTAGTTTATGTATAATAAAAGAAGCATCATATCAGTACATTGAAAGCTGCCTTGAAACTGTTGTAGACTACTGTGCAACACTGTTCCTCTTTAGATTACAATATTTGCTAACATTAATATAACATTATTTTGGTATAAAAATTGATACATTGAAGTCAAGATTAAATATTCAGATCTAATTCCAATGTGCTGTTGTCTTAAAACATTTTCTTAAAACTCAGAAGTTCTATTTCTCAAAACCCCAGAAAAAATTATAGTAAACTTTAGTTATAAAGAAATGGTTTATATCCTGAAAATTACTCCCAGAGATCAAACATATTTCTTGAATAGCTTCCACTCGATGGAAGTTTTAAGTGATGGATTAATTTACTCTCCTTACTGAAAGCCATATAGAGAGTTATGATTCCTGAACTTTTAGGACCATTTTAACTTTAGTTACAAGCTCTATAAACAGTATTAATAAAATTCAAGTATGACATATTTGTACCTCATAAGCAAACAGAACAGGGATATTTTAAAGTATATATGGTGCTAAACGTTATTCCCAGAATATGAGTTCATAGAGTGTATTTTACCTATGTGAATTCATTTTTGAAACTATTTGTTTACTTAAGTTTTATGCATTCAAGCTGTTGCAAGTATGTTAAGACTTCCAAATCCATGTTTTGATATGACTATAGCATGTATATGGAGCTTGGAATAAGGGAACACCAAGAAGTTGCAAGTTCAGGTTTGCATTGTTTGCATTCTTTTTTTTTTTTTAATGCTGCAATCTAGGGCTCAATTTAGATAGTTGTGGTATCAAAAGGAATCTGCCTAATTGAAATCTCACATAGGCATAATTAAAAGTACATCTGTTGAAAGCTCACTGGGATGAGAAGAAATTCCAGATTAGTGATTTCAAGGGAAATTGGAGGAAGGCAGTAGTTGAGAAGGAAGTGCTTTCTGTGCTCCTTCTAGGGCAGAGAAGTATCCAATCATTTAAAATGTCAAAATCAATTTGGTTTTTATCCTACCAATATGGGGAGCTTTAGGTATTCTGACCAATTTATGTATCTCACATTTGAGTTTCTTAATTAAGATATGACTGATGACTGGAAGAACATTTGAGTTTGGTATTCTAGATTCACAATGGGTATGCAAAGTGTTATTGTCAAAGAGACTCCAGTCCCATGTTCAGTGAATATCAAAGCAAAAAGTGACTCCAGGCTTGACTACCACTCAGATGCATTACTAGAGTTTTCTTGTGTTTTTATTGCAAACACCGCACTGAAAGCAGGTGCTATTTGACTATGGGCAAAATTTTTCCTGTATATTGTGATCACTTAAAAATGCTTATTCTAAATGTTCTCTGCAATAAAATATAGTATATGGTACAATATATGTGGTATAAAATGCTGTATTACCCTAGTGTAATTTAACTATAGAGAAAGGAAGAAAAGTATTCTTGAGCTACATATTGTTTTATTTAGTGTGTATTTTTGATCGATTTATTTCTTCTCATATCTTATTTATTTCAAAACTTCAAGGAAAAACAAATGTGTTTCTTTCATAACTTAAGAGTCATCATACTGTAATCACATGATTGATTTAGGATGTCTGTAAGTTTGTTTTTTGTTATATTTTGCAACAATGGATGATGAGGGTCTTTGTATTCTAGTGAAATTTTCAATTAAAAGAAGCATACTCAAGTCTGGCATTTGATTTTGACCAAAATAGCTTTTGAAATGTTATCCAACATATACTTCTAGATGAGGAAGTAGATAGCTAAACACTAGGCAAAATCCAGCTTATTTTATTGTGGAACTAGGTAAATTAATGAGCCAAATTTACCGTTAGGGTTGTAACTTCATTGATATCAATAGAATGGTGTTTGTTTATGGCTATTATTTGTGCAAAGACTAAAGTCTTTAAGCAACTTAAAAACTTAATTAAATCCTGTTGATTCATAACAGTTGTACTGGGATTTAATCAAGTGCTTAACTTCAAGCGTTATGCATAAGGGTTTTTTAAATCCATACTGGACTATGTTAAGGAGGACCTCCGTGCAAACATGCCCTACTGGGCATGCCAGCACTGCTCTCACAAGCTCACCTAATTCTGTGTTTGGCATGTCTCAAATGTACCCCAAAATGTGGCTGTAAAACATTTTTCTCTTTATGCTGCATGCATGGAGCTGGAGCAAGTAGATGAAGTGTGTTTTCCTCAAGGAACTACCTAGTGCTGTGCAGTATAGTATAGAGAAGCCCTAAATACTTTGCTGAAGCGAGAATGCTCTACCGAATTTGGGCCTATGCCATATTTTAAACTCAAGGGCTCATTTAGGTAAGACAAGTGGACTTGGAGAAATCTCTCTGTCTTCTATAAGGATGCTTTTAAAAGGGACATCTAAAATATTGACAGTGAATTGGAACCCAAATCATGTATACTTTGCTTCATGGACCACCATATTAAGAACAAAATGTTCATTCTTGCTTTCAACAGTAGCAGGATTAATCCATAAGGAAGAAATGTAACATACACCTTTTAGGGAAACATCTGAAAGTCAATTGAAGGATACTACCAGATAAACTAATGACAATGAAAAGGCAGTTTCTGGAACTTTGGGAATTCACAGCTTTCATGGAGCTTCAATTTCTTTATCATTTATACAGTTCAGAATTGCTACTGAACTATTTACTTTCACAGTCCAGACACATAATTGTTGAACAATTCCAAACTATCACTGATTCAGAACCAGTTTCACAATTGTGTGAAGTGCTGTGGCTCCAACATCAAGGGATAGGAATGAGCACCCAGCCCAGTATGCCTTGGAGTAGGAAAGTGAGAGGGAGGAGAGTCGTGTTTGCACCTACACTTCAAGAATCCCAGGTGTGGGTAACCTCTGGCCAAGGCTGTTGTCGCTTTCCTGCTTTCCCTTGTTTCCTAAACAGTTCAATAAACTTCAATAGCTTGCAAAGGACTGAAGTCTGCAGTTCACTTCCTTGAGCTTGGAAGTGGGGGGAATGAAGGGTGGTCTGAGGCAGTGTTTGGACCTTCTAGTAGCTTTTTGATTCTCAGAGGCTGCTGTGGAGAGGGGGAAGATGAAGAAAGGTGCAGTCAAATAGCGAGGGGAAGATGCAGTCAAATAGAGAGTGAGGACGCAGCTGGTTGTTAGAAATACAGCTTCTATTGAAAAGGCAGTGCAGAGGAGGCTCATTGATTAAAAAGTGCCAACAGAAGGAACAATTGTGAGCAGGGTTGTGGCCACATACCAGAAGCAACCAGTTGTTAGCTGTGTGTGGTGGCGGGGGGGGAAGGGGAGAGGCAATGCAGCATGGGATACCTGGAGGACAGAGTAGGCCTGTGTTACACAATACTTGGGGTCCACACACATATCACTGAACTAGTTCACAATGAATCCATTCAAGTTAGCACTCAGTTTTCTAGGTATACTTGTGTACAATTTTCCTGTTAGATTTAAACTGGTTTACTAGGTTTGTATTTGTCCACTTCAGGTTAAACACCAGTTAAGCTGTTCTAAATGTTATGTGTGTTCATTTCCTCCCATGGTTTTTTAAAGATCCATTCAGTGAGTTTTGATCTTATTCCAGATCCCAGTGGACAAGTGTCCAATAATGTAAAATCTATTCCCATAATTGAGATTAATCAGTACCCTTATTGGCGATTTGTGCAGGTTTTTTTCTTTTTCTCTTAAAATGGTTCTTCTGGAAGACTGGTGCATTGACTATTACATGTATAAATGTCCAGGCCTTTAAGCTAGATTCACAAAATACATTTATAGATGATGAACTGAGAGAATCCAAAACTGAATAAGACCCCAAAAATTCTGAAATGGGTGTTTGTATTTACATTCATACACATTTAGGGTGACAATATGGATAGTGAAGTTGATATGAGTAAGTTTGTTCTTTGATGTCCATGTTGTACCTGTTTTATAGCTAATACTTCATTTACAAGGGCCATCATAACTTATAACTTCTTTATTTTCTTAAAGATTAACTTAATTAGGAGTTTTCTGTTCACTTGTTCTTTTTGCCATTGGATCTTTCCAGACTATAGAAGAATTTGCCCCTACCTTATTTATCATGAGAAAAGGATTAAAATATTTTATCTGTAATTTATTGCTCAATATGTAGATCAAACAGCCAGAACAATGAAAATATCTTTTTAGTTCAGCTGATAACAAATATTTTTCCTGTGATATTTTTATTTGTGTCATTGAGGCATTGTTCCTAGCTCAGAAAATACCAATGATATTTGGATATGGAGTAGTTATACTGGACCAAATATAACATTTTGGGGTTTTTTTGGTTGTATGTGAATAGCATATACTATATCCACCTGTGCAAGTTATTTTTTCCTGGAAAATTCCTGATAACATAGCTAATGGAAAAAGCACAAACCCTGAAAAAATGCCCTTGCAGATAAATATACTTACATTGTTACTAGCAAATATCAAAACCCTGGAAGAAATAACAGAGGAGGTCTTAGTCAACAAAAACTGAATTTAATCATAATTACAGAGGGACCACAGACTTCTATGAAACAATTTAGAAAAAAAAATCTTCGCAGGGTTCTGTGAAAGACTAAATACTTTTTCTAAAAGAACCATTCCCTAGAAACACATAACACAGAAAGTAAAACAACCCCCCCAACCCCCATCTTCCCTTTCATCCTTCCCCCCAGACTTGACTCCTTCATGTGCTAGACTATCCTATCAACATATATGAATGTGTTTGGGTAACTAACATTACATTTGGATAGTGTCCATTAGGCTGAGTTTAAAAAAAATCCCTGGTCCCATTTTTTGTATGGTATAGTCAGGTGACCTGAAGGGGCCAGAGGCTTAGGGGCACATATGGTCAGCATTTGGGCTTGGGTGGGAAGTCTATGCCTATAGGTGGCCAGGTGAAGTGTGGTGGACAGAGCTGGCTCCAGAAAGCAAGGGGATCTCAGGAAATAGGTTAGCTCCTTAAGGTAGTGCAGCAGCTGTTAAGAGACCCAAGGCAGGATTTATGTCTGAAGTGCAACTGAGTGGTTTATATTTTGTGTTTATGCCTATCAGAGGACTGGTTTGTGGCTATGGGGGTGGTTTGAAGGCCATGCAGCAGGATGCCTAGGACACTCTGTGTTATGAGACCTGCTCTGGATAGAGGTGCAAGGGGCTTCAGAATGGCTGAAACTGCTTCCAAAATGGCTGAAACCAGTTTAAGGTAAACCTGGATGGATGTAGTATCAGACTTAACTGAATTAGGTTAAATCATTTTGTTAAACTTAGGTCCTAGGTCCTCTCAATTCCCCCACCATCCCAGGATGCTTTGCACCTCCCCTGTAAACATCCTTCTTGCAGGGTGGGCAGGCTAGCATTGTCCCAAGCTGTGTGCTCCAGCCAAGCAGGGAGGTGTTCTTTAGTTCCCCCAGGTCCTGGCCTTGGGCACTGCAGGCATGTGGCTGCATTGCCAGAATCAAAAGTGAATGTCTGTTCACTTGCTTATTGGTTCATTCTATGCAGCTTAGATTAGCCTGTGAAGATTGAATTGATTCAGCTTCAGGCTTTTTGAGTGTCTGTACTTAGCCTTGATGGCTTTTGCTACCTGAGTAGCCCTGCAACTCACTATAGGACATATCAAGGCACACAAAGACAAAGAAATCAATTTTTTTTTTTTTGTAAATGAATTTCTTCACAAACTCATGGTTCAGGTTCACCAGTTTTAAGGCCCTGCTTTCCAGTATGATTTTAGGATGTAAAAGAGACTTTGCTTCCTTTGTGTAAATTTGCCACCTTACAGAAAAGAAGAGTTCATCAGCTTTTGCCATACACCAGTGAAGAAGCTTCTGGTACAAGAACAGCTTCTGTACCTCTATTCTTGTGACACAGCAAACGAAGATCCTTTTCAGGGGTAATCAGCAGTTAAGTCCAAGAATCCATTCAGTGGCTCCAATCCAATTTCCAATGGAAAATATTGCAGGCTCTTAATTGAGCCACATGGCAAGGAATTTGGCATCATTTCTGACACTCCTTCCATCCAAGAGGGAGAACTAGGCTCTCCAAAGTGCCTATGCCACGAAGCAAAGGTGTGACTGCAGATCGTGTAAGCATGCCAAAGCTAACTCTAAACTTAAGTTGGTTACTGAGAGGTAGCTAGCAGTATTATGCTGAAATCAGGCGGAAGGTAGGATAGAGTGGTACCTTAGAGGCAATTGTTTCAGAGGCATACACTTTAATAGGTGACAACCTACTTCATCAGAAGCTATTATCGACTGGCAAAACCATTAGAAATACAACTCAGTACTAAATGAAATATTCCAGAACCAGAAATGATGTCACTTGCACTCCCATCAAACATACCCACATTTTCATTCCCAGTCATAGGTTTTACAGAATCTCAAAAAAGCCCATATGAGCATTTTATGGCAAAACATTTGTCAAATATTAAATGGAGATTTTTTTACAATTGCCACGATGGCTTCCTTTAATTACAGCTTGTCAACATGCTTTGCTTTTCCATCATTTCTTCAACGTATGCCTATGTTGAACCATTAAAATCAACCCCCTGCCCACAATCTGCTATGGTGTGCAGGAAGTAAGAGGAAACCAACATTATCCATTTATGGGACACAACAAAAAGTAAGAAAACTAATGAGCCAAACTATTATTTTTTCGTTTCTTTGTTCAACTTAATATGAAGGAGCATTCTGTCTCTAGACAGAGCTCTGTAAAATGATGCATTAGTGGCACTGATGCATGTAATCATCAAAAGAAATCTAAGTTGTAGGGATGTTGTTCTCTAAAAGGTGCTCTGGTGCTTATCTGGCAATAGGGTTAATAGAAGAATGATAATTTTCCAGTAAAGGTTTTCTTGATGGAAGAAAGGGAGTATTAAGACTCTGAGGGAATCAGTAATTTAAATGAAAGAATTCAAACTTACCAGTCAGGGAAGAATATTATAGGTATTATATCATTACATTTGAATTTCAGTAGGACCTAGAGGTACCAACCGTGAGGCTAAGGCCTTGATTTACTAAATGGTATACATGTGTATAGTGAGAACATTCTGGCCCCTAAAAGTTTGCATTGTCAAGTGGTAGAGAAGAAACTGAGTAACAGAGTAATTCAGTCACAGAAGTGAGAGTAAAACTCTGATCTGAACTCTGAACCTCCAGCTTCTTCTAGCCATTAGACCATCTGGCCCAGGGTTCAACTACCAACTGAATGGATCCGTCCCATAGTGCTCCAAATCCCTCCAGTGCTCCAAATGGGACAGAGCTCTCCCCAGGGTAGCTTGTGCATTCTCCTGCTGGCCCCAGCTCTGGCCAGTGGACAGTTCTGGCAGAGCTGTTCCCAGTGTGACTGCAGCTTGCCAGATGCTCCTCTGCTCCCCTCACCTCCAGTGGGAGCCACCAGGCTGCCGCTTCCTACCTGCCTGCCCCACCTGCCCAAAGTGGCGCAGCAGGAGTGGTCGCTGGGGTCAAAGGGAGCATAGTAGCACCTGGTTGGCTACAGCCACATTGGGAACGGTCCCACTGTAAGCTGCATGCTGGCTGGGGCACAGACTGGCAGGGCTGTTCTGCTTCCCCTGTCTCCAACTGTGATGCTGCTCCTGCTCTTGCCCCTGCTGCCCCACTCTAGGCAGGCAGGGAAGAAGGTTCAGCAAGGTGGCTCTGGCTCCAGCTTCTGGCCACCTTCCTCCTGCTTATCATGCCAGGCAGGCAGAGCAGGTGGAAAGAAGTCCAGAGCTAGAGCCAGAGCTCCATGCACTGGGCAGGAGCCATCTGGCTGAAGCTCCCCCCCCTCACCTGCCCAGTCCTCCCCGCTCCACCCACACCACCCACAAAGCAGCATAGCAGGAGCAGTAGCTGCAGCTGGAGGCAAGGAGAGGAGAATAGCCCTGCTGGCCTGGGCCCCTGCCAGCACACAGCATCTGGTGGAATTGTTCCTGGTGCAGCAGCAGCCAGTCAGGTGCAGCTCTGCTCCCCTCGCCTCCTGGTCCCAATGCGAGCCCAGATGGCTACAGCTGTGTTGGGAACAGTTGCACTAGAAGCTGCAGGCTGGCCAGGGGCCAAGGCTTGGGCCAGCAGGTGTGGGTGGGAGCATGGCATGGGCTGCCCTGGGCAGGGTTCAGCCTCGTTTGGAGTGCTGCAGTGGCAGCTGCAGACGAGGCAAGCTCTGCTGCACATGCCCCCTGCCTCCATCGCCCTCCCTTCACCCTCAGCTGACTCCC
>NW_017728886.1:199356221-199378968 GCF_001723895.1 Crocodylus porosus | reverse complement strand
CACGCATGCCTCCTTCACACACACCTATACACCCTGTTTACCCCCAGCTGACTCCCAGGCAACACCCCCCGACCATGTGCACATGCCTCGTCCATGCATTCCCTGCCACCCCATACCCCCTCTCCTCACCCCCAGCTGACTCTCAGATACCCCTCCACATGTGCTTAAGCCCCCTCCACACACTCCCATACACCCTTCCCGCTCCTACACACACACACACACACACACACGCACACACACGCACACAGAGGGCAGGGTGTGCAGGAAGCGGATCATGCCTGTCCCACTCCCAAGCACAGCTCCCCACCCACCCACAAAGACACATAGGGAGTTTTGGTGAGTTGTTGCAGGGAGGTAGGCAGTGTGACCCAGCCTGTTACAGCTCATCAAAACTCCCTATGTGGCCCTTGGGCCCAAATAATTGCTCATCCCTGATCTAGCCTGACCTAAAATGCAGCATTACTATAATTACAAGAATCAGGGAAGACTATTACTTTATAACGTCATTTTTCTCCAGTATGCGGTGAGTTCACAGCAGCTGCAGAGATACAGTAGAAAGCTCACAATAAGCAAAATCACAGATCACTTAAAAATGGTATAGGCGATGTTGGTCAGTGGTTGTAACCTGCCAATAAATTAGTGTATTACATCTATTTACAGAATGTTTTAACACCAAATTTGTCAGCCCATATTAGGAAGCTTCTAATCGATGACTGCATAGATATAAACACCCCAGTCAGTTACAAGGGGTGTGAGTGCGTGAGTGTCTATATGTACCCATATCTCCTAAAATATACCTTTAACCTGCTAGAATATGAGGTGATGATGCCATATGACACTTTTTTAGAGAATGTCAATGAGCAAGCATCTTCATCAACAAGACTAGATTTGATGCTAGGAGATATTGATTAATTTTCACATAAATGTCTATAAATGCTGTTTGGTTCTCTTTCTCTTTTGATATATTATTTATCTGCAGATTACATGTATGCTCCATTGACAAGAACTACTGAACACAGAGTCATTATTTACAATGGAAGTGTGACTGTGTTGACAACCTGGCCTAACTATGAATCTATGAACAGCCTGCCTACAGACCCAGGGGAAAAAAACTGCTTTACTTTCAGCTCAGTGCGCTCCCACACCAAGTACAGCGCATGGCCAGAAGGGATGTTGTGTTAGTTTGACCCAGCTTGCCCAGCGTCTGTATAGATCGGGTACTTCAGCAGAGCTTTTTGGCAATTTTATCTAATAGCCAATTGAATCAGCTATTAGATAAAAGCACCAAAAAGCGCTGAAGCACACGATCTATACAGATGCTGGGGAGCTGGGTCAAGCTGCTGTTCTTCTTCTGGTAAAGCACAGTTCTCTTTTGTTTTTTTTCATGTCTGTCAGTGCCCAAAAAGTCTGAATGAAATAAAGTGATAATATATAATTTTTCTCACAACTGAGCACAAGGTAAAAGTTTCAAGGTCTGTTCAAAATGCAGGTTTTATACTGGTATGTCTATGTTGGTTAAAGAATAGGATTTTTTTTTTTACTATTATAAATATACCAGGCACAGCTAGCTATTCTATATGATGTAATAATGTAAATTCCATTGAAAGGCAAGTGAGATTTTAGGCACTTTTAAAAATGTGATTTAAGCACTTAAATCACTAAAGAGTTTAAGCAATAGAAACATATAGGTAGAGGATGTTTTTAACATAGAAAAACTGAATATGAACTCAATTTCAGACTAACAAAACAATAGGGTAGGTACTTAGGTCAATTCACTTAAGTTACTGGCAGCATTTCTCGCATTCGTTATACAGAGTTAGTTAGAAGCAAGCCTTTTCCCTACGTAACTGAATTACAGAAGCTGTTTACTTAGTTATTATACTTCCAAATAATCTCTTACCACATCTGCCAAGGCTAAAAATAGTGCAGCAAAGTTACAAAAAGATACATTTTTAGGTACTTGTATGGCTTTTACTGCAATAGAATGTGACATACATTATGAAAGAAGCTTAGAAAAAAAAAATTCTTCCCTCCACCTCCAAAAACAACCAAGCCAAAAAACCAACCCTTTCTATCATAGCAAGATTAATAATCATAATCCTGATATTTTACCTCATATTGCTGTCTTGTTTTTATAAATTGAATGTGGTATTATTTTGAATGTAAGATGATCTTGAATTTAAGATGCTCCTAAATTTTATGGCGCTCAATTTGAAAGGAAAATAAGACCTCAAATCAAGACATATTTACAGCAATACAACCTTAATGGTACATGTCTAGGAACTGTACCGTCTTGGGATGTTGTGGTCATGAGGGAACTAAATTACGCTGGCATCTGCTGGGAGGAGCAGTCAGCCAAATCCAACTGCTCACATAGGTTCTTAACCTGTGTGTGGGACCTTCACCTAATGCAGGAGGTAGACGGTCCCACTAGGGGGAATGCCTTACTGGACTTAGTGCTGGCTATGAGGGAGGATCTGGTAGGGGAGCTGCAGATTCATGGTCACCTTGGGGACCATGACCACAAATCAGTCGAATTCACCATATGGCACAGGGTGGGTAAGATAACTGGTAGTGTGGAAGTGCTTGACTTTAGGAAGGCTAACTTCAGTGTGCTTAGGAGTCTAGTCAATGATGCACTGCAGAAGAACAGTATTGGTGAGATGGGAGTCCAGGAAGGGTGGTCGTTCCTAAAGGAAGCGATCCTTCAGGCACAGAGGGAGACTATCCCAGTACGGGGGAGGGGGAGAAAGGGGAAAGGAGCTGAAAAACTTCCTTGGCTGAACAGGGACAACCAGGGGAGCCTAAAGGCAAAAAAAGAAGGCAAATAAGCAGTGCAAATAGGCTGAGCTATTTAATGAGTTTTTTTGCCTCGGTGTTCCTGAACAGGGCTCAAGATAAGTCTCCTAATGGGTTCTTAGATGGGCATCAGAGGGATACCGGCCCACCAACTGTCGATGCTGACTTGGTGCTGAGTCACTTGGATGGACTGTATGTGTTCAAGTCAGCAGGCCCAGATGAGCTGCATCCGAGAGTGCTGAAGGAATCGGCTGGTGTCATAGCAGAACCACTGGCATGGCTGTTTGAGTGCTTGTGGCACTTGGATCAGGCCCAGAGGACTGGAAAAGGGCCAATGTGGTCTCTATTTTCAAGAAGGGGAGGAAGGAGGAACTGAGTAATTATAGGCCAGTCAGTCTCGCCTCTATCCTTGGAAAGGTCTTAGAAAAGATTATGAAAGATCATACTTGTGGGAGTCGAGCGGGAAAAATAATGCAGGATGTTGTTTTCTTGGACTTTAGCAAGGCCTTTGATATGGTATCTCATCCTATTCTCATAAATAAATTAAGAGGTTGTGATATAAATGTTTACATGGTCTGGTGGGTGGCAAATTGACTTAGTGGTCGTAACCAGAGAGTGGTAGTAGACGGGTCAGTATCACCCTGGAAGAAGTGGGTAGTGGGGTCCTGCAGGGTTTGGTTCTTGGGCCTGTACTCTTCAATATCTTCATCAGTGACTTGGATGTGGGTGTGGAGTGCATTCTTTCCAAGTTGGCAGATGATACTAAATTTTGGGGTGAAATGCACACTCTGGAGGGTTGGAAACGATTTCAGGCAGACCTGGACACATTGGAAAAGTGGGCAGTACTCAGTAGGATGCAGGACAACAAGAACAAGTGCAAATTGCTGCATCTAGGGTGCAAAAATATCCAGCACACCTACTGGCTGGGAAGTGACCCTCTCAGTACTACAGAAGTGGAAAGGGATCTTGAAGTCATAGTGGACACCAAGATGAACATGAGTCATCACTGTGATAAATCATCAGCAAAGCTAACCGGACTTTATCATGCATTACCCGATGCATGACAAATAGATCCAAGGAGGTAATACTTTCCCTCTGTGTGGCATTGGTCAGACTGCAGTTGGAGTATTGTGTCCAGTTTTAGGCACTGTACTTCAAGAAGGATGTTGATAGACTCAAGAGGGTCCAGAGGAGGGACACTTGTATGGTTAGGGGCTTACAGGACAAGCCCTATGAGGAGAGACTGAGGGACCTGGACCTCTTCAGCCTCCATAACAGAAGACTAAGAGGTGATCTTGTGGCCATCTACAAATTCATTATGGGGATGCAGCAAGGGATCAGGGATGCTCTGTTCACCAGGGTGCCTCTTGGGGTAACAAACTGAGAGAGAGCAAATTGAGGCTAGAAATCAGGAAAAACTTCTTCATGGTAAGGGTGGCCAAAATTTGGAATGGGCTCCCAAGAGAGGTGGTACTCTTTCCTACCTTGGGGGTCATTAAGAGAAGGCTGGATAGGCACCTGGCTGTGGTCATCTGACCCCAGCACTCTTTCCTGCCTAAGCAGGGAGTTGTATTTGATGATCTGTTGAAGTCCCTTCTGACCCTATCATCTATGAATTTGTGTAAATAAGCTTCTTCCTTTTTAAAATCTTGCTTGATATCGGTGCAGACCATTTTGAGAAGAGGTACTTGATTTTAAAACATACATCTTATATTCAGAAGAGCACAGTATTCATGATAGCTGATATTGAACCCAAGAGGCTTTGCGTTTCTAGGTATGGCATGCCACACAGCAACATGGTGGTTGTGCACCAATGAAGCAGGTTAGGGAGAGAAAGAAAAGTGTCCATCATTCAGGTAGGCGTGCTGCATCATTCCCCATATATTAGAGCTATCCAGTAGTGATGGACACTAATTATCTTCACAACAACAGAACCTGTTTGCATGGCAAATGGAGCAGAGTTCAAGTGGCTATATAATGCATCTCAGAGTTCAGGTGGCTATATAATGCATCTCAGAGGCCTGAATGAGTAAGGCTTGATTTTGTTCCAGTCAGTGTAGTAATTTGTCTTGTCTGCTGTGGTGCAAAGACAACCTCTTAGAGATTTTCTGTTCGCTGACTGTTTTTAACTAACTAGGAAAAAAATCCTCCCCACCTCAAACATAGGATAGATGTTATTCTCCATGTTTAATCATGCTGCATATACTAGCAGAACTTCTCTGTTAGCTTAAAGGGCAGAGGTTTATACAGGTCCTTAATGCTGGACTGTGTGTATGGATGCATGGTGATATTTTATGCCATTGATGTGTCCAGAATTCAGGAATTATAGCTGGTTTCCAGCCTTCCTGCCAGTGAAGTCAGTGATTTTGGAAATGTCTAGTTTTGGACTCCTAGCTAGGGACAGAGAATCGCATGTGATTTAGTTGGATTTTTAAGTTTTTGGCACAAGGTCATTGAAGTGCAGAAGCCACAAGCTGAGGACCTAAAACCACTGGAAATACAGGGAAGCAGGAGGCGGGGTGTGGCAGCTGAAAAGTATGTCTGTGTGATAAAAGTGCTTGCTGAAGGCTCTATGAAGATTAGACCAAGTGTTTTTCTGTATTTGTTTAGATATTAAGCTATAAGTTGTTGCTAAAAGCCTAATTATAGTTTAAGATATAGTGAAGCCCCTTGTATAAAGTAAGGCCTAGTAAATTTAGCAAAGCCTGGAAATAGTAAAGCCCTGTGGTGCAGTTAAAATTACCTTATCAAAGAAATGTAAGGCTTGTACTGCTATTGGTCAGTCTAAAGACAGTTGAAGAAAAAGGAATCTAAGTGGTCGTACATTATCAGTGTTCTTCAGAAGCTATAAATTAGCTGGAATATTTGGAAACCATTCAGAAGGAAGATGCAGCTCTGTGAAAGGAATTAGTTAGCTGTTGTCTGGATCGGTGGGCCGGAGGACCTCGAGGAGCCCAAGAACTGCATTCCAGGGTCCTTCCTGGTACCCTTTGGACAGATTTGCTTGGGGACGCCTGACCTTGCTGAACTTTGTGGAAAGAGGAACTTGCTGTGTATCAGGCATCATAGGGACTGCCGATAAGTTGCCAACGCAAATTGCTTTTGTCTGTCATCATTTGTCTTGTTACTACACGTAGTTGTGTTTTTGTTAAGTCAGTAAATCTTTCTTACCTTTCTACCCCTGACCACACTCTCAATCTAAACCCTCCGCAACCGGCTTTTTATGGAAATGTCAATGTAAGTTTTTAAGGACTTATGACTCACTGTTGTCTTGAATCTCAGCTCCCCCTAGATTTGCATGAATTTGAATACTGGTTCAATTTCTGATATGAGAACTTGGAAGACACAGTAGTGATATCCTTGGTTAATGATTTAGTTCTAGTTGCTGGGCCCATAAAAAATATGGAGAAAAATATATACCATCCTTTAGTACCATTGATTAAGAGGACTCACTTGAAAGGCCTTCCTGAAGCTGCTCTTTCCTCTCATCTTTCTTTTTAAATTGGTTGATTTATTGATTGATCTTCATGTTTAAGATCAACCAATAAATGATTGCACCAGATAATATGAGGCATTGGAAATGTCCATCAGATAGGTGTTTGAAATTAAGGAAATAAATTATTTTCACTTGTGTGAGAAGGAAAATCTCAAACGTGGTACTGACCAAAGGAAATGAAAGGGAAAATCCAAGGTATAACCTTCCAGATTTATTTATATTTGTTTGAGTAGTTTGGATTTCTACAAGATAATATATATTTTTTCTTATTGCTCTTTTGTTGTATCCCATTTCTCATGTTTGTATTCATCTTTTTCTATGTCACCAATGCAGCCAGCTACAAATATTACCTGGTGCAGTTATGGAAATTTTTGATAGGGAGTGATTAGTTCCATTACTGAATAGGCAATCTGGAGTCTTGAACATGTTGTTAGAGATTTGCATTTTAGCTGTGGATTCAGATGCTCTTCCCTTTCTATAATGATTGTTGCAGTTTGTTGAACTGTAGCACTGTAAAATAACACAGTGCAGCCTTCCCTCAAATACTTTTGTAGCCAAAAAACCAATCCACAGTAAAACTTGGCATTATATTTTCAGGCAACTCTGAGAATAACTGTAAGCCAGCAATGGGTAAAAAGAATTCAAGTTGATGACTGTCATATACGTGCTTTGTACTATTGTCATGCTTGCAATAAATACTCTTTGTTTTTTGAGAGGGGTCAATCTGTCATTTAACTTTCCAAAAGAGATTCGAATATATGATATTAAAGGTATATTTGTGTATTGCCTTAAGGAGGCAGGGTAACATATATATATATATATTTTTTTTTTACAGTAACAGGAATTGGATCAAAATAAACACAGCATTAAGTATTCAGCACCTTTGACTTCACCAAGTCACTATAGAGTCAAAGATTTCCACTGGGGAAGTAATCATAAGAATCCTTTGATGAAGAGCAAGTAAACATACTCATTTGTTGTGCGGGTGATGAGGCAAATGACATTCTTAGAGGTTTGTCAATTGGGGATGCAGGAAGGGTGAACTATGAAACTGTAAAAGCAGTTTAATGAATGCTTGACAGCAAAGAGAAGCTCACTGGAATGGCAAGATTTAAGCAGAGAGAGCAATGTCAGCCTGGCTTTTATCATGATGATGCATACATTAGTAACAGCATAATAACTACTGCATGGTACCCTCTGAAATGAATTTGTACAGGAATGGTCAAATGACTCATAGGAATTACACTTCTGTACAGATATATGGCAATAAGTTTGAAATGGATAGTTGAAGGATTTTTTCTTTCAACATGACTTCGTATTTTGAAAATGTAAATTGTGTAAATTAATTTTATTTGCCTGTGTTATACAGTATTAAATATTTAAACGTTAAAGCAGGTCAAACTTTAAATGAAATATGTTATTAAAAGAATGTGTTTGGATTGGCCTGAACCAATTATTTCTTTCAAAAGTTTCATTTGGTAAGGCATTTCAAAATTTGGCCTTTCCTTATCAGAACAAGGATAAATGGAATTTCCTATGAAACAGAAATTTCTCAGCCATGGCAAGTTATAAAGGGCCACACAGTAAGCAGACTTATGAGAAACACAACATGTAAATATATTATTGGTCTCTTGTGCTTTATATACATTGTAAGTGTAGAATATTACCATGTTACATGTTTTAGGTGAGAAATCTATAGGGAAGGCATGTAAGTCCTCCGCATTCATGGCTTATTTTCAATGTTGGAGTCTAATTGTATAGGAACAATGCAATATACAACCTTGTCAATGTCTTAATTTCAGTGATGGCAGGATCATAGGAAACTGGAAAGGATTTCATGAGGTCATCTGTTCCAGCCCCCTGCTCACTACAGAACTATCCCCAACTGAACCAAGTGTCTGTCCAGCCTCCTCTTGAAAATTTCCAGGGAGAGATTCTATAATTTCTCTAGCTAGCCTCTTCCAGTGCTTAACTACCCAGTCAAAAAAATCTTCTAATCTTTACACTAAATTTCCTCTGCTACAGTTTGAAACCATTGCTCCTAATTCTGAATCCAACAGAAACTGAGAAAATCTCCATCCTCTTTATAATCTACCTTCATTTGAAGATTGTTATCGAATCCCTCCTTGATCTTCTCTTCTCTGATAACCCTAGTTCTTCCAGTCTTCCCCATAAGTTATGCTTCTCAGGCTTCTAACCATGTTTGTTGCTCTCCACCAGACTCTTCAATTTAGAGAGGGTGCCAGGAGTCCCTACTCCTAGGTCCTTTCTGTAGGTGTAGATCCTCCACAACGAGGTGCAGCTTGGTGTAGGAGCTGAGCAGGTACAGACCCCATACACAGTAGTGTATCCTGGTGGTAGAGGATGGAATGGCTCCCCACAAGGGGTTTTTGCTGTGGGATTCATAGCTGTGTGTCCAGGAGTGAGGGGAGAGAGAATGGGTCCCAAGAGGGAGCCTCAGGGAGCCTGCATTACTTCCTCTTCTCTGCTGCAGCAGCCTAACCCTGGGCTGCTGCAGGAGTAGGCACAGCAGTAGCAGCAGCTACCTAAGGAGGGCTCCATCAGGTAAGACTCTGCTTCTTCCTTCCCTACTCTCCAGTGGTCAGCCCAATCCCTATCCACCCTATTTCCTGGGGGCTTAAAAGGGATCACTACCTATCTGATCCAAATCATGCATGATTATGTTAATGATATTAAAATTAATACTGTTACTGAAGAAGTCTTAAAATGTGTTTTTTGTTTTTGATGCTCAGGAACTAATCTGATCACATAAATTGTAATCAGACAAGTACATTGATTTTAACACCACTTTTATAACCCGGTGTAGCATCTATCTTCAGTGAAATAATCCTGTGAGATTAGAATTGTTCCTTGAATTCCAAACTGAAGTTACATAAAGCCAGTTCTGATTGTCTTTTTGGTTTGAGTGGCACTTGAGATTTTTAAAAAATCAAAAATCTATCTTTCTCTATGTATGTGGATTATTCCCATGAGAGGATACACATCACAAATTGGGGGCATCTACATGAGGGTTTTACAGAAGAGTTGACTAATTAGGTCTGTGCCAGAGTTCATTAAGATGTACTGGTTGCACATGCAGATGTGCCGACTGAAGAACAGACAGACTTTTATGTTCTATGACTTCAGCAAATGTAATCTGTCCCCTTGCCTTCCTGACTAGAGTTAAGATTACATGCTTTAAAACATGTCATACCCTTCTAGAGATGGCAATGTCTTTCTTGAGGCCATTTTCATCTGCTTATTAGCTCTGAGTATCCTGACTCATGCCTAAGACAGGCAGAGCAGCATGTCGATTTATGGGATTTGTGAACAACAGGAAGGGGGGCTGCACTGTCTTCCTGTTCCCAAGCACGTTTCTTTTTTATTGTTGTTATAAAGAAAGGATATTTAAATGCTAATAAAGCTAGGGCTGAGACTATCTTGAAGTAATATTGAAACAGTACATATTAAAATGTGTTCCATAGTTCCAGTATTGCCTTTTAACTATTTTAATATTTCTTCACTTAAATGGAGTTTGCAAACATCTCAGCTTTTTAATTTAACTATTCCTCCTCCCTAGGCTGTTGTTTTATTTCTCCATTGGGGCTTAACCTAGCTGACACCGGTAGTAAGCACATATCATAGGCTAAATGTAAAGGGGAGGAGAGTCTGATGCCAGGACATTTTAACCAATATTATATCCTCCTCTGTGGAAACAGTGATAGAAGACCTGGCAAAGTTTCAGGTAGCACTGAGGACCATAAAAAGATGCATCAAGGCTGGAAAAGAATGTAAAGAATTAAATCATATGTTGGAAGCTGCACTAATTACTTTCCTAATTAGTGGATATTATGGAGTTCTGACATTCTCTTGCCCTGCTAAAACGGGTGAATCAGTGACTTGTTGAATGTTTCAAGATCCAGGGTTTTTTCCCCAGCTTGTGTAAAGGTCATGAGACAACTATCCTTGATCAATTAAAGAAACTGGAAATGGTCAGCATTGCCCAAAAGATAAAAGAAAACTATTTAAATGCTTTTAGTCGGTCAAAGAATAAAACACATAGATGATCCATTGCACTGGATTTTACCTTCTAATGTGCTATCTTAATAATATCTGAAATCTTTTGCTTTGTTATCCTCATTTGAATATGTATTAGCCTTGGCTTTAGTGATATATCAGTGGTGTGATTTGTTTGCTCTATGAACAGAAATGTATTGCTTTTTCCCAGAACAAAACTTTAATTTTCTTAGACAAAATGTATTTTTTTTGTGTGACACAGACCCTTACATGATTTTACTCTTTTAAAATGTATGTGATTATTCTTTTCTTGTGATAAGAAATATTATTGTTTAAAAACCCTAAGGAATTTGGCCTTTTTTCCCCCTCAACTGTGGTCTAGTGCTCTGAAAATTTGTGATCCATGATTATAGAGGAGGAAGAAAAAAGATACGGAAAAGTGAAAAAGCCTTTAATTATGTAGGTGAAGACGTTTCCCCATTCTAGTTCTGTTTCTTGATGATTTTCTTTGCTTCACCAAAGTTATGTAGAGATGAAAACCTTTTAAGTCATCTAGTTCAGGTCCCTGCCAAGGCAATTATTGCCTCTTTTACAATTAGACTAGCCAGTCTAATTTTAAATATCCTGAGTTGTGGAAATACCCAGTCTTCCCCTGGGGTGACCATTCTGTGATTGCTTATATATCTAAGTGACCTAATACTAATCCTAATTTTTCATTTTAATAATTTTATCCAATTATTTTCTGCTATGCCTCTTTGTACAATCAACAGTCATTTCTTTTTCCCCATGATATTTCATATCAGATATTTGGAGACTCTCATGGCCATCTTCACTAATTACTTTACTAAGCCAACCTTATTTAATTATTTTAATTTTCTTTGTAAATTAATCGCACCAACTCTATAGTCATTTTAATGCTTTTCCTGGAAACTTCAGTGTAATTCTGTTAATGAGATCCTAAGACTAGAATTATGTTTAATTATGTAATATATGTCGTAAATCAGGGATACCATTCTCCTGCATCCTAATTCCTTCATAAAGTGCCTAGATACCATCAGGATGGGTGCTGTATGTGATCTCAGATCATATATTTCAGGTCTATATGCAGCAGGAGCAGCAAAAAAAAAGTCATATTACACAACAAACTCATGTTTAATTTGCTTTGCACAGACACCACATAAACCTCTCTTGTATTAATACTTCCCCTTTTTTTCATTCCAACTTTTCTTTTTTTCTTGGCTGTTGGGGGGAAAAGGGAGAGATAGGCATTATTCATTTTTAAATATATCCGTTTGCATATTGCAGCCTCCCTTTATTTTCTGTCATTGTTTCTCATCTTTCTTTCCCTTTGTGTTATTTCTGTCCTTGTCGATTTTTGCAACACTTCCTAATTTAGCTTTCATTAATATGATTTTTATTCCCTCTTGAAGAATATTAATAAAGATGTCAAAACCAAGTTTAACATGAGTACCTGAAATATACCCCATCACAGCTCCTTATAGCTCACTACATTACCATTTTTCATTAGCTTTGTCGAGGATCATTCAGATGCATCTCGGTTCACATGATAGTGCTCATTCATGCAGATTTTAATTAAGGTAATTTCATGTGTACATATAAAATATGGAATACATAGTGATATAGTAATCATACTATTTATAACTATGGCAATAAGCTAAATATTAATAAAGATTAAAGAAAAAGATACATACCAAAAGTATTGGGAATATAAATTAAATTCCAAAAGATTAAAATGTTTATAGCTTGTTTATGTCACCTTTATTCATATTGAATAGTGTATATATATGCTAGCAATGCTACTGATTTCAGTGTGGTAGTCTGCAGAGTATGGTAATATGTCATTATGGGCATGGCTAACAGAATGACATTTCTAGGTTGGTAAAGGAATTTTTTTTTTAAATCATATCTTTCCATTTCATTTTTGGCTGAAAAAAATCACTCAGATATGCTTCTGGAGGGGGAAGTGAAAGAATTCAGTACAGTGAATATTTCTGGAGTTTATGGCAGTAGCTCATAGTAGAAATAACTGGAATATCTTTTCTCTAATGGTGATAATTTTCATATATAAGCTGGTTTAAAAAGTTCTTTTTCATGCTGTATTCATGGCATTAACTAGGGAGCTATTGGATCAACTGTAATATGTCACATGTACTGTAGAAATCCACAGTATAGGTGCAATTGTTTGTGGTCTGAAAGGCCATATAATTCATATATTGAGTATGAATGCAAATGATTTCTAAACAGACGCTGAATCACAGAACTCGGTGCCTATTCCTCAGCTTCTGTTGATCTGCCTCAGATCAATGTATTCAAAAGGTTTGTATTGTCTCCAGGTTGCAAATGAGAATTCTCTTGGAGAATAGCAAATCCAGCGTTTAACTAAAAATGTGTGCTGCCTCCTCTGCAGTTTATTGCTTTCCTGATTAGCCATCACAAATGTCACTGAAAGCTAAGAAATCATGTTCTTTAAAAAAAATGTAATTTTTCTATTGGGTAGTTGTTATGATTTCTTATATTGAAAAACAGTCTCTCTCACTTTGGTCGTGTCTTTGTGACAAAGTATTTAGCAAAATTTGCATATTTGTTGAAATTTGGCAAGGCTGTGCTTGGAGCACTTCTATGGCCTTGAATTTGTGACCTCTGAGCTGTCAACCACACACTTTAGTGCTCATATCACTGTAACCCTCAGTCTTTTTCACTGACTCATTGTATCAGTTAGTTAGATGTGAAACTTATTATTGGGCTTGTCTTCTCTTTTCCAAATACTATAGTGAAAACTGGGTTTGTAAAAGGTACTTGAACGATGGCCAGATTAAAGTCCTCTGTTCACTCACATAACAAGTATAACGTGACAGGACCAATATAAGCCGCACTGTGTTCCTGAACCAGTGGATGTGCATCAGCCTTAGACTAAGTAGATTATCTTTGAGCTGGGAGAGTAATTCTTTTGTTGTGCCAGGACAATTCATCATCACACTGCTGAGTCTGCAAATAAAGGCACCATCTGTAATGGTGGTTTGCAGTTTTTGGACACATACAGCTATCACAAAGTAATGGGTTCCTGCAAACTAAATGAGAACACCAGCTCGTTCTCAAAAACTATTTCTCATAAAACTTTTAGCGTAGCCTTCATATTACAGAGTTCTTTTCTGCATGGCAAAGTTACTCCTTCAAGCTCAGAACAGTTCCACAGACAATCTCAGTCTGCAGTGTCCTTAGACCAGGGGAGGGGAGGGGGAAATACAGGACATAGGCTGGATCAACCCCATGGGCTGGGCACAAGGCAACTGACTGTATCTGGCCTATGGCTTCCCTTGCAGTGCTCTGCATGGGGCTGAGCCCCACCCACTCCCACCTGGGACAGCCTGTGCCATGCTCCCACCTGCACCCACTGATGGACCTGGCCCAACCAGCACACATAGCTTTCCAAGAGGGCTGCTCCCAGTGCAGTTGAAGCCACCCGGGTGCTGCTTGGCTTTCTCTGCCTCCAGCAACTCCTCCTCCTTCTCCTCCACCTTCTTCTGCCCCTGCTACACCTCTCTAGGCAGCAGGTAGTCCAGGGAAGTGATGGCAGCTGTAGGGACAATTGTCAGGCACCCCACACCCAGCCAGGTGGGGAGGAAGCTGCAGCTGGGTGGCTCCTGCACCAGTGTGTGGGGATCCAGGTCCAGCTCCCAGCTGCCTTCCATCTACTTGGCCACCCACAGGTGGCAGACGATGGTGCCGAGCGGGTGGAAGGCTGCTGGAAGCTGGAGCCCTGTAAGCTATGGCAGGAGTCTCTTGGCTGCAGCTTCCCCTTGGCTTAGCTGGGCATGTGGTTCAGGCACATATACCCATGGCTTCCTTGCATTATCTGCTGCCTGGAGTGATGCAGAAGCAGAAGGAGGAGTTGCTGGTGGTGGGGCAGGCCAAGCAGTACCCGGATGGCTGTGGCAGCAGCCCCGCTAGGAAGCTGTGTGTACGGGCTGGGGCCAGGGCTGAGGCAGTGCTGTCTGGTGGCTGTGGGTGGGTGGCCCCGGGCAGGAGCAGGCAAGGCTCAGCCCCAAGCAGAGTACCACAGGGGTAGCCATGGGCTACATCAGGAGGGAAAGTTTGTCAGATGAATGGGCGTGAAATGTGTATGAGAAGGTTCAGATGTAGACACCTGTCAAAAGGCTTGCAGAAATGTGGCATTTAGCCAAAAAATTCACAGATTTCATAGACATTAGGGCTGGAAGGGACCTTGGAAGATCATTGAGTCCGGACCCCTCACCCGAAGGGCAGGAAGTCAGCTGGTGTCACAGGATCCCAGCAAAATAAGCATCCAATTTACTCTTGAAGGTCTTAAATGTAGGTGTTTGAATCGCCTCAAATGGCAGGCTATTCCAGACCTTATGTTATCTAGGGTAGCCGCACGCTAAAAGCAAATACTAACAGCCAGTCAGATTGTGGTACTCCCTAGGAGACATTTAAACGGGAGCAGGGAGAGAGAGTTCTGTGCTCAGGTGCTTCTCGGGGGCAGTTCAAGGACAAGTCTTCAGGACTTCAGGGGTATTTATGAAGACACAGATTCAACCATCCTCACTCACGTTGAGTAATACTACTGTTGAAGTAAGGGAAGTAGAATTGAATCCCAGGTGTGAATAATTTGCAGCTTTTTCCAAAAGTTAGTAGCAAATGTACTCAAATTTATAAATAATGTAGTCATAAAGCTTTTAACAGCATAAAATAATTCTAGATTAGTAATTGATTTCCATTACTCTACAGTGTGGGTCATTACCAAATGATAGCAAAATTTGAATTGCACTACCTATAAACTTTGTAATTCAGCTATTAGATTGTATGTGCAATACACATACTATGTACAATTCTATAATAGGCTTATACAAAATCTTTTTGACACTTCAGTATATTGGAAAAGCATGTAAGGGTATCAGAAAATCTAAAGTTGCCTTTTGAAATGTAGTTTTAAAGTTCAGCTGGTCAAACACCTGAACTTTAAAACTACATTTAAAAAATGGGACACTAGAGATAGGTATGTGATGCAATTCCTATTGTGGAAAGATTGCCTGGTTTTAGCCATGTTCGATGCTATACCTGCTGCATTTCATAGGGTGTTGTTAATGATGATCACATAGAGGTCTGTAGTCCCAACTCTTACGGTCTCTCATGCGACTTTCCAGCCTTATTACTGCCTGAGCCTTTTTATGCAGTATATTACTTGTTCTCACAATCCCTATCTCAGTCTGAGGAACTAATCCCTCTCTCCATTTTTAAAGCTTTCCAGGCATGCTGCATTTTCCTTGTGGCCAGGAAGCATTGAATCCGTATTTAAAAATTAAAATACCATATTCTTTTGGATATAAGAAGAGTTTTTCACCCCCCAGTCAGTATGGCAAAAAGCCTTTCATATTACATTTTCATACAAGGAAATCTCTTTAAATACATTGTCTATCATTAAATTGCTATCAAAAGCAGCATGTGCTCAGTAATGGAAAACAACTGCGCAGTTCGCTAAATGCAGCCAACACTAAGCAGGACTATAAAAAAACATGGCCCATGTTGGGAAAGCAAATGGATGGGAACATTTTTCTGTGTGCATGAGTGTGGCCCTTGAAAGATGGTCAGGTGTTCCTTCCACAGGGAAATGGCACCAGTTCCAGAAGTACTATAATGCCAAACTGGCAGAGTCAGGAGGGCCAGAGTCAGCCCTGACACCCTTCCCCTGGTGCCAAAAATGCTTGATCTTAGCTAAAAGATGAAACCGCTGATGGAAACCTACCACAAGGATAGGCTAGTGCAGCCTTCTTAGTAAGATGTATGGTAAAGCCCATTGCATTCAGTCCTGCTCAGTGCCAATTCTTTTTAAAGGCATGGTGAGCCTCTACACTGCATACATTTTAATTTCCTCTTCATTCCCACAGCTGAGCTGAGTGACTCCTGTTTCTCACAAGGCTTAAATGCCTAGCAGACATCACCCGTATGGGCCTCAAGCAGTTCCCCCAGAATTCTCTTTGTCACCCCCTGCCCCCTTAGGCTCTCAGGGCTTGTGATAAGAACACCCAGTTCCAGCCCGGAGTGGGGAGATAATTAGTACATGGACCTTTGTGATGGGTACCAGGAGCAAGTATACCTGCTGCGCAGTTCTGAGCTGTGGGGTTTCAATGGCTTGATATACTGTTGACTCTACTGGGGTGCAGTCCAGTGAATGATATGCTAAGTCATTAGCCTTTTGGCTTTAGTCTAATATCATGCATAGTTTGTATTATATATAAGTAGGTACAGAAGTGCTGTTTTAAGTAGTACCTGTCTAAGATTTGCAGCAGTTTCAAAAAAGGGTAAAATGCATCAGTTGCAGGTGAACTGAGTCTATGGGTACCCATAGTAATTTGCCTAAAACCAAATTGCTACAAGCATGTTTATTTCAAAGTCAGTTAGTGCATCTATGCAGGACATTTACTGCCCAGTACATTAATCAGTTGTACAGTAAATGCCTTGGCATTTATACATGTAGCTGTATTAGGCTGGAGTAAACTAATTTACTCTGTAGTAGAATAGTACTTATAAATACAAGTACTATTTACAAATGCTACCCTGCTCTGGAGTAAAAAACTCCACAGCAGTGCATGTATAGACACTGGAGGGGCTGGCTGGGGCATGAGGGTGCTTCATTGTGGGGGTGCCCACTGGTTAGCCCCTCGCTGAAGCATCCTTGTACCCCAGCCAGCCCCTCCACAACATGTTGAGTGGGAGGAAGCAGCCCTGGGGTGGCAGGCTGACCCCAGCTCAATGTTCTGCATTCCTGGGTGCATGTGCAAACGTGTGCCCAGCACCAATAAGTGGCAGGGAAGTAAGGGCGCTTTGGAGCTTATTGCTGCACGTTAATAGGCATATGTAGACATGTCCAGTGTTTTCAAACTTGCTCCTCACTTTCATGTGCTCAGGGAGAGTAGGATGGCAGGGGAAGGGTCTACAGGGGGAAGAATTTGGGGGACAGAGGGCAAAGGGCCACTTGATCCCCATATTTATTTTACCTGCTGTAGCAATGGGACAAATTCAAGCCAAGCTTCCAATAATTTGATTCTATACCTTGAAAATTATAACAGATTTATAAATTTTCCATGTATAGATCTAATTACTGGGGGGGGTCATCTTATATTCAAGTACATGGCAGAAACCTCCATGTTATCCCTCTTTTTGAGCTTCCTCTTATATCCTGTCTTTTTCATTTCTGAATTTTCATTCACAATCCTAAAAATACTTATGCTTGACTTTTACATACACCAGAAATCTCATTATTTTTAAAGCTCATTTTACATACACAGGAACTCCCATTCTTTTTTTGGCAATACTCATTTGAGCAAAAATAAAGTATAAGATCAGGGCCTTTAGACTGTGTTTTGTTTAATATATTGCAACTTAAACAAAATAAAAAAATAATTCATTTACTCTTCTATGACCACTTTCATTCAGCTCTCAGAACATCTCACCCTGTGATTCTTAGATTTTTGTTTTTCTTTGGCATATTGAAATGGAAAGGTTTTGAGAGCTATATTTCAATGCTGATTTCTTTACTCAATCATGATACATTTCTTAAAAGGAAATTTGAAAAAGAGTTATATGACTTCTTGATGTTGTTTCAAATCATAAGTCTAGCTATCCTTGAAAGATTGCGAAAAAAAATTGATGGTGGTGAGACTGTCTCTTAAATTAACAGCAAAAATTGGAAGCCTAATTTTAACTTAAATAAGGCAGATGAAAGCCTCATTCCTAATTATACTGCTCATTATTTTAATCTCTAATTGCATGCTCATTAATTAGGGAGTTTCAGGGATCTGTAATGGCAGCTTTAAACATGGACCATTAAGAAGAGCAACAGCACATTAAATTTTACTTATTATGCAAATGATTATAGAGGTCAGAAATGGTTGTCATGAAATACATAGGAAACATGGTTTTCAACTGTGCCCAAAATGGCTAAGTTAGTTCAATGTTATAAATATTGTAGTACTAGAATGTTGCATTTCAGCTTCCCTTTAGCAATAATCCACTAAAGGAACTTGAATGAAGTCTTCGTAATATAAGAGACCATGGAAAGCATAACTTAGAAGATTGTGCTTACTGATGTACAGAACGTTGTTGTCTTTTTCAGTAATTAATGCTAACCTCATTTTGTGCAGTGACAGTCCATTTTTTTTCTCTGTATGACATGGTCTATCTTCAGAGGGTCTTTTGTAATTGTTAGCTGAGGTATAAAGACCTGGATCTGAAAGTCTATTTATAACAACACTTCTATAGGCCTCCCTAGGTTTTGTGAAAATAGTGATGGCAGTTGAAATCAGTTCATCGACATAAGGGCAAAAGGAAGCCGTATATACATTTTTTTGTATGTAGACGCTGCCTGGGCTGATTAGGGTATGAGGGTGCTTCAGTGCAGGGCTGCCTGACCACTAGCCACATGCTGAAGCACCCTTGTGCCCTTCCGTAATACGTTCAGCCAGGGAGAGCAGCCCTGGGTTGGCAGGCTGACTCCTGGGGCCCCCTGCCACCTGGGGCTGTGCTGACCTGGCTCACTGTGCTGTGCATGAATAAACTCCAGAGCTTATTGCATGCCTGGGAGCAATAAACTCCAGAGCAATAAGTTCCAGAGTTTATTCACGTGTCTTAATTGCTTGAGTAGATGCACCCACAGTGTAGGTTTGCAAGATTAGTTTTAGAGTGATGTGAAGGTTTCTTTTTTTGTAAACGTCCATTGGGAATTGCATGACACACTGTCCTAGAGAATTTTATTTCATTTTTTGTTAAACTTGAGACAGAGCTGTTCAAGCACATCTTGGATCTTATGAAAAGTATTATCTACAAGACTTTCAGCTGCGATGCCCAATAGTCAGTATGTAACCTCCTCCTTAGCTCAGATGCTAGCTAATCAGCTGGAAAGAACGGTGATGGGAGAAGAGTGGGGGTCACTCATATCGGTGAGGGTTGGAATATGTCCCAAATTAGTGTGCTTGCAGATAGCTTAGGGCTATAGGGATTCTGATTTTCGTAGAAATGCATGACTTGCACCAGCAATGTTTGTAATATTTATGTTCGCTGTGTGATGGACAGATACTGCTAACACTCCATCTTAAGTATTTCATATTTATGAAATAAAAGAAGTTGGTATTTTATTTTATAATGTTTTCTAGGAAAGTCTATTTGGAAATGTTCTAGGAAAATACCATTTATCCCCAACATCAGCAATTAATATTAGAGTACACTACAGACCGATGACTGGGACTGTCATGTTTTCAGTGCAGCTCTCATCCTTGCCTCTTTATTATGTTGTCACTGAAATGGATATGCTTCAAGAAGAACATGATCCTTTTTTGAAAATTTTCCATCCATATTATAAAGCATGGGTGTGTTTTTTAGAGATTCTATGCATCCAGAGATCCCAGAAGCACAGCCATAATGTTAAATTCAATGCACTCATATGTTCTTTCTCTATGGCTACACCCCTGACATGTCATCCACACTTCCTATTTCCTGCCCCATATTGATCAACCAGGTGAAGTAAGAAATAGTCCCATAATAATAAAGAACACTTTGGGAGCTCATTTTTTATACCATCTTTTCATAAAGAAATGTAGTTAGTCTGCAAGGTGCAAATCTACATTGCCTTCTGCCTGAGGTCAGAACTACTCTTTTTCAGCTTCTGGTAACTACAATCAGCTCTGCCTGTAATGTTCTCCTTTCTAAAGAGCTAATAAAGCTAAGTCAAAATCAGCAAGGATAGCATTACTGGTATTGCAGATGGTTTTATGATTTTTCTCAATCAGTTATTTCATTCAATATTCTACAGGTGCCTTTCTACATCTACTCTTCTATTCATTCAGGTGGAAATTGTTATATAAATTATGGGTCCACAAACTTCAGAACAATTTCATAATGAGGGAGAACACAACTTGAATTGTAAAATACCATAATAATCACCCTTAAATACTACATTTAATTATAGAAAAAAATAATTATTAACATTAAAATGTAATTATTAAAAAAGGTCACTATTCCTTCTGGCATTTAAAAAACAAATATTGCAAGCAGTCAGTTACATTTGTCATTAACTTTCTGTCATGTTTTATCATATTATGGTTTGACTCCATTTGGCATATGTCATATGCTGTTTTTGTTTCCTTTAAAAAAAGTTCTTATTAAATAACCTATATAATCACATATGACCTATATAATCAGATATTGATATATATCAACCTATATTGATCTACTTAAAAATTGTACTTCTAAGCCAGGGGCGCTTGGCCTCCGGTGCCATGTTATTTAGTCCTTGGCCATGTGCGCTAGACCCAGGGTATAGAGTGGTGTGAGTCCGAAGCCCAGCACACAGGGTCAGGCAGAGGTGGTGTGGGACCTGAACCTTTTGTGAGGGAGTCAATGCGAGGTTCTCGGGGCCCGTCCCGATGCATGGAGCACCCCCCGCCCACTCTATGTTCTCTGTCAAAACAATGAAAAGGAGTGTGACAGTAGACATAATTTAAAGAAAGGCTTTTATTATATTTATGAGAAAACTGGGAAAATGCAGTGAATGTCACTTTAGCCAAGAACATTCTAATTTTAAGATGTAATTTGGCATTATAGCATTATCTGCTTTGGTCCACTGGATTTAGGTGCAATATGCCTGATTGATCATGGCACAGGGGAGAACACTAACAATAATGAATTCTTTATACCTACTTGTCTACAGGAGCTGTCAGAAAAGGATTTTACATGCAGCCGTTGTCTTCACGCTGAAATGCCATTTACCTGTAAGTGCTTCCCCCCCTGCAATTAACACTATGAAAATAGCTTAATTCTGGAGGTACTGACTAGAGTCACACTGCACACATTGTTGTATTTTTATGAGACAAGTGTAATTACTCTACAGCAAACTACCATAATTACCATTAGGTGCAGTACATAGTATTTGTACTTACATTAAATAGAAATAAATAACAGGGTACAGTGTGGTAGAGAATATTTTATTTCTAGTAGCTAATTTATTATTCATAAATGATTTTTGCACAATATCTCTTAGGGTTTATTTGCATATTTACATTAAAAGACAATTTTGAAAATCCTGCTCTGCTTCTCTATCAGCTGTGGAAGCAAATATCCAAAAGACACAAGGTAGAGAGAAAGAGGTCCAATTTGCAAGGAATATCACGTAATAATTCCCAGTAACTTGGATAGTTCAGACGATGGCGTGAGGAAACAGGAAAGAAAAAAACTTGATAAAGAAAAGAAGGTCATCAAGTTTCCTCATTATTGGGAAGATCGTGAGTATAAAATCTTATATATAGGTCCAGGTTGTGAATATAGATCTAAATTCTGGCCCTCAACTGGGTTTCAAATATCCCCAAATTCTGTGCTCTTATATTCTTAAGTTTGATCTGTTTCTACAAAAAAACCCAACCTTACAATTTATGTCTTCTATCCTTTTTTAAAGCTGATTATGTATGGTCTCAGCTTTTTTGTTACATTTTAATGCTTAATATTAACAACCTGCAGTTAATATGTGTTGATTTCCACTTTGGTATGTCATTTGTCTGCTGGTTTATTTAGCCCAATTTAACTTAGCCCAATGCATGCATTTATAGCTCTGACATCTATGGCACCTGACCTCATTTTTCTTAAAAGAACATTCAAATCAACACAAGAGAAAGTATTTGCAATACTATCTGGTTACATTTCAACCAGGCACTCTCCACAACCAGGGGCTTTGCAGCTAACAACAGTCTTTGGGCTTTAAATGATGCTTCTGCCTCCCTGCTGTCTAGAGGGGGCAGCATTTGAAGTGTGAGGGCTGGAAATTGGGCTTGGGAAGCCGTCACTGTCCACTTCTCAGACTGAAGTCTCCACTGTGACAAACAGGAAGGGGGCATTGCTCGTCTGCTTGGGATCAATCTAGGAGGGGAGCAGGGGTTATGCTTCTTCCCCAGACCAAGGATATGTGGGGCTTTGGGTACCAACTTTAAAGCGCCTCGCAGGGGAGAAGCCTTGTCTGCAGCCTCAAGAGTGGCACCGGCTTTTGAAGAGCCCTGTTTTTTCAGAAGCCTACACTTTATCAGTATACAATTCCTTTCTATATTTAAAAACATTTAATAGGCATACATACTGTTTACTAGGGCTGTGCGAAGCTTTGGGTGCTGATTTGATTTGGAGGAGATTTGCCCTGATTCGGCAGCCAAATCCGAATTGAATCAAGAGACCAATAAAAAGGTCTAAATTAATTCAGAAAAGATTCAGAGAGCTTCAGAGATTTGGGCAGTCCCCACCTGCTGTCTCAGGGAGCTGGACCCAGACACTGTGCTGGTAAATAGTGGATGGGAGGGGGACTGGAGGAGGAGGGAGGGGACCATGGGGGGACTTCCACCAGGCCCCATCCCCTGCCTGCTCCCC
>NW_017728886.1:199353024-199356093 GCF_001723895.1 Crocodylus porosus | reverse complement strand
TGCATGCTGGGGGGGAGGCTCTGCCATGAGCACCCATCCCCCACCCACTCTCCTGCCCCATCAATTGCTGCCCCACCCAGCTCAAAAAAAAAAAAAAAGGAAAAAAAGCCCCACACTCACCCGTGCTGCTGCAGAGGGCATGTGGAGGCTTGTAGAAGCTCAGGGCAGTGTGAATGGGGGCAGGGATTGGGAGGAGGACCCATTAAGTGCCGGGCTTTTACTTTTTTTTTCTTTTTTAAAGAGCCGTGACCTGGGAGAGTAGGCAGGGGATGGGGGCTCATGGCATATGTCTAAAACTGAATAGAGAATTTTAATTTTGCTACAGAATTCTATAGGTTGATTCAAATCCATACAAAAAGTTACCACTTCCTAGTCCATTTTCATAGTTTTTAATCTCTCTAAAATCTTATTTCATTTTTTTAATGCTTTCAATGGTTTATTCCCTGTAAGATTTTACTGGGCTTTTTCCCCAAAGAAATGGCATAAGCACCAAAGTTCATCAACACACATTTCCAGTTCAGGAAAAAATAATGAGCACTTAGTTTAGGGGAGTGAATTCAAATGTTTTATGTTTGAAAATCTGCCACAGAGTTTAGATTCTTCTCCCAAGATGTTGATGTCATGAGTTCTAAAATTGTCAACGTTGAAATTTCCAAAATTTTGAATGTTACTATTTTTTTTTCTGAGCCACCCTACCCATCTAATTAAATGAAAGGATATGTTTACAGATTCCTATTGGTAGATTCAAAGACTTGTCAGATCAGAAAGACAATAAGGGAAGATTCCATACAGCTGTCTGTACACTTAAGGGCAAAACTTGACCTTGCTTTCAACAAGGGTAGAAGCAGAGAAAAAAATGTTTGCATCAAGGTCAAAAGCAGTTAGGGTGATGTGCAGTAAATACTGCCTGGAACAATGATCCCAGTTTTGATGTTCATTGAGTGTGTGTGACTTCCAGCCAGCTCTGATCTGTATGTTTTAGAGGATCACAACATGTGAACCTGGTGCTGTCCTATTAAGTTTGGTGGATCCTTGAAAATGGCTTCTACCACTGTGCTTCAGGCAAATGCGGTCAATGCTTATTCTGCGATGTGTTCAATCCCATTAGCAATGCTCCTTACATTCTGACATGCTTTGTCAGTTTTGCTGCAAAATATAAAATTTATCTTCCAGGAACCAGAAAGGAAATCGGGTTATTTCAAATTGCAAGAAATAGCTCTACCCAAGGGGCAATGTAATCATTAGGATTAAGAACGGAATAGCGGTGGTAATAGAATATCACATCTTGACACAGAATATCAAATACAATACTGCTTTTGACAGCTTATTTCTTTATCACTTTACCGTTTATGCAAACTACTAAAGGACAAGTGTCAGCTATTTCAGATTTTACTAATCAGAGCTGCTTTTCAGCCAAGTATCTAAAACGCTGGCTCAAATCCATTCCAGGAATGAAAACACTCAAAAGCAGATCTGATTGCTATTTTGTGTCTCTGTGGAGTGAGTTGGGGTCTCTGCTCTCATTTGCTTCCTAATGACTAGCATCCAATAATAATGCACACCAACACAATGATACTTTGTAATAACTGTTGATGATGATCACAGTTGGAAGATAAAGAAGGAATAAGACTTGAACTGCCTTCTTAACCAATGCCAACAATAGAGTGAAAATAGAGGATTATTGTACATTGCCTGATCATCACCCAGCAATTCTTCTCCCATGTTGGCAAAGAACTACATCAGAAATCTTAACTTGTGCTGCTGATTTCAAAGTTCCCATTGACTTGAATGGTGCAGTATCACCTCAAAAAGTCACATTGTTCCAAATTAAAAATCTGATTTTCACAGTGTTAATTTATACCACCTGAAGTTGATCATAGTATCATAGAAAATCAGAGTTGGAAGGGACATTAGGAAGTCATCTAGTCCAACCCCTGCTCAAAGCAGGACTATCACCAACTAGATCATACCAACAAAGGCTTTGTCTAGCTGGGTCTTATAAACCTTCAAGATAGAGATTCCACAACCTCTCGAGGTAACCTGTTCCAGGGTTTTATTACCCTTTGCATGAGAGTTTTTCCTAATGTATAACCAAAACTTCCCTTTGTTTTAGATCTGAGCCTTAATATTACATCCAAAACATCTCAAATGATTTGGCTTATGTCTCTCTTCTTAAAAATATAAGTAGTAATTTTAGTAAAAAAAATATATTTTTAATTCTATTATGTAATAATGTAGTCACTTTTGAAAAATTGGAAGGCATTTTATATAAATGCTAATCACAGAGGAAAGTTGAAACAGGTTTATGTGGACAATAGAGGCACATCCAGATGAGCCTGTACATGCCTTTTGCAGCATCTCAAACCCAAAAGAAAATGTTCCCCACACTACCCCCATCCTGGACAGTGCCCTGAGGCAACAGGAGGCTGGGTCTTCAATAGAGATGCTCTGGCTGCTAGAGCATCTCTATGGTTAGCCCTCACCCTGGTCCTGAAACATGCTGCCTGCCCATGCAGGGCAGGTAGTATGCCAGCCACAGGGAGCTGCACCTGGGCTCCACTGCAGGTAAGCAAGGGGTTGGGAGGCTGGAGGAGGGGGGAGGGACCATGAGGGGGACCCCTGCTGGCCTCACTTGCTCCCCAGCCCCCCAATCCCTTCCCAACATGCCCCCCCACCTGCCCCCCAAGTCCCCCCGATCCCTTCTCCACGTGGCCCTATCCTCCTGGTCCCTGCCCACCGCCCAGCATCCTCACAATTTTAAAAAAAACAACCCTCAGCTCTCACCACAGTTCTAGTTGCCCATCTGGGTCACTGGGACCCTGCCCACACAGCAGGGCTGGGTGATAGCCCTCATTGACCCCCGCTGCCCTGTGCTGCCCACGGTGGCTCTGCCAGGAGGCCCCAGAGCCACCACAGCCCCTGCTACTGGGTTGAGTATAGACTTTAAAAAAAATGTTTTTTAAAGTGCTGGAACTTGGGGTGGGGGTGTGGGGGCAGACATCAGGGGGCTGGCTGTGCAAGTGGGGGATGAAGCTGGGTAGGGCAGCCATTGGGGGGGTCTGGGAGAGC
>NW_017728886.1:199348350-199352924 GCF_001723895.1 Crocodylus porosus | reverse complement strand
GGGAAGCAAAACTTATAAGTATTTAGAATTCATTTTATTCTGATGATGAAGACACTAGTAGGATTCCAAATTGCTTTAACACTGTAGATATATCAATAAAACATTCTCCAACTGATCACTGTCACTGTCTCACTCTCTTTCTCTTTCTCTTTATTAGTGGTCTTTTGTTTTGCTTTTGGAGGAATGTGGATTTGTGGGTATTTTACAGAGTGACTTTGGGACTTTTTTATCAGGGGTTTTTCAGTTTTCCAATAGGGAACATAAGAATTCCTGCTAGGGAGGCCAGTGCCTGCTCAGAGCTTGCACCTTGGACCCAGCTGGCTGTGGCTGACCTCCTGGCCAAATGGGACCAGGAAAACATGCTTTGACAGTTCAAAACAGACCACCACACCCGGAACATCTTCTGGGCGATAGCTGCTCAGATGTCCAGGCAAGGGGCACACATAGCAGTAGTGCCGCACAGAGGCCAACCCTGCAACCACAGTCCACTGGCAGCTGGCCCAGAGGGGCAGATGCCTCTACTGGCTGTGCAGTCCCCATCCAGGTCTGGCAGGTTCACAGCAGGTCACAGCCAGGCAGCAGCCCCCACTGCCAGACGCTTGCAGTGGGTAGAGGGTCCAGGGAAAACTCAGAGCTGCAAATTGGCTGGGACCCAGAAGCTCCTGAGAGCTAGTAGCTCTGAGCTACTTGCCAGGGTGGCTTTTTATACTGCTAGGGCCAGGACAGGTGCTTGCCCTCAGGCTCTAGCTCCCCCTGGCTGCAGATCTGGGAGGAGGCAGGCAGGGTTATTTTGCCCCAATTGGCACAATTAGCTTCAAAACAAAGTGCATGTCCAAACATGTGCACTGAGGCAAAAAGCTCCAGCTCAAATTTGCATTGCTTCTATTTGAGCTGTTGTAAGTGCATGTGCCTGCATGTGTGGACGCACCCTAGGTGTTTTGCGACTTGAATGTCGGAGGAGAGGATTGAGTTAAAAGAGTTACGACTTCTTTCTCCAAGTAATCAGGAGAGACTTTATGGTTTTGCCTCAAAGTCAAATGAAATCCATCAGTTTGCCCGATTTTTGTTAGTGTCTATTTTTAGTTTTATTTGAAACAAAGTAAAATACTAGTTGCAAACTGAGACCCTGCCAGCTTTCCCTCCTGGGAAGCACCCTCCCTATGGGAAACCAAATTCTAGGAGAGGGAATCCTGGAGTTCGTGCAGTGTCTCATCTCTGATAGTTTTGCAAGAGACTTCATCCATATGGGCCTGATTGCAGGATTGTGACTTAGGCCATGTATAGACAAAATGAGAGGTGTGTGTGCACGACACTTTAAAGGGGGCTAAATGCTTTCGCACTACTTCAATGGTGTCAGTGTCTGCACGTGTCAGCGGCATATTGTGCACTCATTCTAGCTGCTGCAGGAAATTTAGCAGTGTAATGCACCTTAAATGACTTGGGGTGCAGCAAACTAAAACTCCTTCAAGGAGTTCTAATTTGCTACAGTTGCGGAGCAAAGCACTGGGCTCTGTGCAGCTCCGCAGCTCTACAGGAAGCCCTGCAGGCAGCCTGGCAGCAGCCCAGAAAAACAGCTCTGCCCAAGAAAAGCAGTGAGCCTGATCTTTTTTCCCCCCCCTGGAGTCTGCTACCTGCCCGAGCTGTGCGGCGGGCCTGGTGCTTGCCTCCAGAGCTGGGTGCTGCCTGGGGGCAAACGGGGGTGCCGCTGCTGCAGTGGGAAGCACCAGTGGACCCCCACCCCCTTGCAGCCCAGGGACCACTCTGCTGGCCAGCAGCTTGCCCTCCTCTCCCCACTAGAGAGGCACACACCCTGCATCTCCCTGGCTCAACAACTGATGCCTCCTGGGTCTGGGGGGGGGGGCACCCGGGGTGTCTCTGTGGCCAATCCCTGGGCTGGGAGGGCACAGGGGGGCCTCTGTGCACACTTCCCAGCAGACCACTTCTGGGTTTGCTGCTGAGCATGCTGGAAAGCCCTCCACATTCCTGTAAGACTCTCCAACACATACCCTTAGAGTTGTAAACAATTGTTTTGTGGAGTTTTCCATCATTATGTTGTATTACTTTCATGCATTCGCCAAATTGTATTTTTACTGTGGTAAGGAGCATACTTGAAAATGGATCTGTGGTTCTAGAACGTTATGAAAATGGAACCAGTTTTGACCTGACAGCAAAATGCATGAGTGCAATTTTTTATCCTTTTCGACTGCATTTACGAATAATTCCAGAGTTAATACACACACTGTAATATAAATAATAAATATATCTGTACAAGCAAACAAAGCACAGACAGTATTTTTGGGGGGTCACTTTGCCTGCTGATTATTAATTCTTAGTTTCTATAAATAGCACTCAGTCCATGAATTTGTTGTGTGAATGAGCACCAGAAATGACAACTTCCTGATAAAATAGGAGGTGTTATTGGTAATGCTAGTTTTAGGATCATTTTAATTATTTATGCCTTATGTAATGCATAGAGCAACAGATGGACTCATAGAAATATTTAATGTAAACAAATAATGTTAACTGGAAAGAGGCAGAAACATTTGGTACTAATACTTATACAAATTATGCATTTGTTACATTCAGATGGCAGAAGACAGAGATTCCTGGATGGCCCTAAACCATAGAGTTTGAAATGGGGGGAGGGAGGAGAGTCTTTTTGAAAAGGAACACATCCATCTCTGGAAGATTCTGGGTTGACTGAATGAGACCTAAAGTAGACTCTTGTAACAAACAAGTAACCATCTGTGATGATACTGAATGGACAGGTGAGGGAAATATTATGTTAATATGATTTATAATACCTGAAGTGAGCTTAAATTGACAGGAGAGCATCTAGAATGAGGTAACAAAGTCACAAAACACAAAAAAGACCAAAATTCAATAAGTCCAAAAATTCACGTGCCACCTGGTAACAATAACTGAAGTCTTAAAGTGACATAGATTTAAAGTCTCTATAGAAGAATTATAAAGCAAGTTCCCACAGGCTAAACTAATGTATCATCTTGGTAATGTTGATAATTCAGAGGATAGAAATGAGTTTTGGTTTTATGAGTTCATTCTTCCATTTCTTGGACATAGCTGCCCAATGTGTAGGATAGTCATAACTAAAATTTATATAATAACTAAATATGCTGTGGATGCCTAAATGCTATAGGGTTATCCAGTTGGATTGTTTGACTGTACGAGCATGATGAGAGCCTAAGAAGGTTGCACATCCTGGGTGCATCTACATGTGTAATTAGCACTCCACTTCTTCTGGGTGCAGCAGCTTCATGTGTGCCTGGGACCCCAGTTGTTTGAGCAGGGTTGGAGTAGCACCAGGCTGGCAGGAGGTCTGGGGGGTCAGGCTTGGGCTCTAAGAGGTGGCATCAGGTGGTGGAGGGACTGACTGGGGCATGAGGGTGCTACAATGTGGGGTTAACAGGCAGGCAGCCCCCATGCTATAGTACCTTCATGCCCCAGTCAGCCCTGGTCACTGTCTACATGTGCACTTTGGCACACTGTATGACTGTTCTTGTCCTGGACAGTAGGGCTGTGTGAAGCTTCAGCCCCTGATTTGATTCAGCTGAGATTTGACCCGATTCGGTGGCCAAATCTCCGAATCAAATCAGAGGACCCTTTAATCCCTCTGAACTGAATTGGAGCGATTCGGATAGATTTGGTGATTCAGACATAGAGGCAGCTTTAAATGTTTTTTCTACAGACCTCTAGGTAGTGGGGGCTCGTGATTACTGCGGTGCTGGGGTGCGTGGAGCATCCCACAGAAGCATGGGGGCTCCCCAGCATGCTCATCAACAGACCTGAAAATGGATCAGAAGCACTTCTGTGTTCACCTGGGAGCATGTTAGGGGCCCCCTGCATCTCCCTGGCTCAACAACTGATGCCTCCTGGGTCTGGGGGGGGCACCTGGGATGTCTCTGTGGCCAATCCCTGGGCTGGGAGGGCACAGGGGGGCCTCCATGCACACTTCCCAGCAGACCTGGAAGTACTTCTGGTCCACTTCTGGGTTTGCTGTTGAGCATGCTGGAGAGCCCCCCACATTCCTGTAAGACTCTCCATCCACCCCAGCATTGCAGTGATCACAAGCTGCACTGGTACTTCAAGTTATGTAGAAAAAACTTTTAAAGCTGTGCCTGTGTCCAAATCACTGATTCATCAAATCAGAATTGAATCGTCAGATTCGGATTCCGCCGAATTGAATCGGGGACACTGATCTAAATCAACGGATGAGGGAGCTAGCTGCAGTTATTGCAGGGCCTTTGGCATGGCTTTACGAGTGCTCGTGGTGCTTGGGCCAGGTGCCAGATGACTGGAAGATAGCCAACGTGGTTCCCATCTTCAAAAAAGGGAAGAGAGAGGACCCGGGCAACTATAGGCCTATCAGTCTTACCTCAATCTTAGGGAAACTCTTTGAGAAGATCCTCAAGGAGCACATCTATGATAGGCTGGCTTCAGGGATGATGCTCAAGGGCAACCAGCATGGTTTCATTAGGGGCAGGTCATGTCAGACCAACCTGATTGCCTTTTATGATCAGGTCACAAAGGCAATGGATGCAGGTGTCGCCATGGAC
>NW_017728886.1:199341142-199348235 GCF_001723895.1 Crocodylus porosus | reverse complement strand
GCAGATTGGCTCAAGGGTCGTACTCAGAGGGTGGTGGTGGACGGGTCATATTCGACCTGGGGGGAAGTGGGCAGTGGAGTCCCCCAGGGCTCAGTCCTTGGGCCTGCGCTGTTCAATTTCTTCATCAGCGATTTGGACGACGGGGTGAAAAGCAACCTATTTAAATTCGCTTATGATACCAAAATTTGGGGTGAGGTGAGCACGCTAGTAGGCAGGGAAAGATTGCAGCAAGATCTGGATAGGTTACAGAGGTGGGCTAACATAAACAAGATGCGCTTCAGTGCTGACAAGTGCAGGATGCTGCACTTGGGCAGTAGAAACCAGCAGCACACTTATAGGATAGGAAACTCCCTTCTTGAGAGCACAGAGGCAGAAAGGGATCTTGGAGTCATTATTGAGTCCAAGATGAACATGGGCTGACAATGCGAGGTCACAGTTGGCAGGGCTACCCGGACCTTGTTGTGCATCCACAGGTGCATCTCAAGTAGAGCCAAGGAGGTGATCCTCCCCCTCTATGCGACGCTGGACAGGCCACAGTTGGAGTACTGCATCCAGTTCTGTGCGCCCCACTGCAGGAGGGATGTGGACAACATTGAAAGGGTCCAGAGGAGGGCCACCTGCATGATCCGGGGACAACAGGGTGGACCCTACAGTGAAAGACTGCGGGACCTAAACCTGTTCAGCCTTCACAAGAGAAGGCTGAGGGGGGACTTGGTGACTGTTTATAAACTCACTAGGGAGGACCAGAAAGGTTTGGGGGAGACACTGTTTCCCCTAGCGCCCCCTGGCATAACAAGGAATAATGGACACAAATTATTGAAGAGTAGGTTTAGATTAGACATCTGCAAGAACTACTTCACAGTTAGGGCGGCTAGGAGCTGGAACCAACTTCCAAGAGTTGGAAGGACCCCCTGGCTCCTACCTTGGGGGTCTTTAAGAAGAGGCTTGATGCCTACCTGGCTGGACTCATTTGAGTCCAGTTTTTCTCCCGCCTAGGCGGGGGGTCAGACTTGAAGATCTGCAAGGTCCCTTCTGACCCTACTTCTATGATTCTATGATTGAATCGTGCCTGATTCAGGCCAAATCCAAATCAAATAGGGCCTGTTTCACATATCCCTACTGGACAGTATTATCCTACAACGAAGTTAATTAATTTACTGCACCAGAACACAAGTGCGTGTGAACTGTGACACTACTGCAAACTTAGTTAGTCAGCTCTGCAGTACGCACCCAGGCAGATGCACCCATTGAGAATATGAACAATTTTATCCATGCCACTTTGTCCATTCCTATTCCTTCTCATTCATTCTTTACTTCACTACTTTTGGTTTTGTGCACTAGACTGTCTGTTCTGTAATGGGCCCGAAAGGACTGCTATAGGGATGTTCCTGCTTTGACCAGGGGATTGAACTAAATGATCTCTTGAGGTCCTTTACAGCCCTACTTTTCCTTTGGTTTGATGAAGATGGTTCAGTATTTGGAGCACCCTCTGCCACCACAGGCTCTATGTGGCCTTGATGAACTCAGTTCCCTCTGTGTAATATAGGAATAATAATAATGTTTCCAAAACCACAGAGTTTCAGTGAGTTCAATTCAAGTAAGGGAGGTCCCATACTCTTTAAATCTACCATACCACTCAGATGATACTTGGCACCATATATTAGTACCTTCAATGAAGAGTGAAGAAATCTTTCAGCTTGGCACAGAGTAAAACATGTACATTATGTATTTTCATTATTTTATAATTCATTATTATTATTTCTTTATTTTAACTGCTTTACCCCATTTATATTTATATTTCACTCATTATGTTGATTTTTAGCCCTTTCATGTTTTTTTCCTGTAACACAACTAACCACCAAAGGTGCAACTAAATTTCTTTTAATTTATTTCGCTTCCCTTTCTCCCTTCCTCCATTCCTCCCTTCTGTTATTAGGCAAAATTCGTGCCCCTTGCCCATGTAGTTTTGTACATTATTAGTGGGAGGCAGAGAAAACAAAAAGAACTTTTGAGGTGACAGGGGTTACATGAAGAAAGCAGGAGGCAGCTACCTCAATGAACAGAAACAGCTGTCTAGAAAAGTTTGGAAAGAGGGGAAAATAAGTAGCAGCCATGTAGAGCATTAACATTGCTCTTTCTGATGTTTAGATCTGGTATCATTGGCTTGAGACTAGAGAGGAAGGTCTACAGAATAAACTTATTAAATGAATGGGGAACAAAAGGATCTGGCCAGAAGGGAATGAACTCATGGGTTATCTGTATATATCTACTATATTATTCTCCCACTGAAAACTCCTTACCCTCCTTGGGTCAAAATTACTGAGAAAAATATCCCCGGTATTCTTCTCAAGCTTCACTCACAGTCCTTAATGCCTGTTATCAGTGACTAAATGGTTAACAGTGCTGACACTGAAAAAATCATTAAGCTTCATAAATAACAATTTAATGAGATAATCAGGATAGGTCTTTTCTGGTGTACTTTTCCTACCTGCAGTCTTTGTTTGCAGTTCTCTTTATACATATATTGAAAAATACAGCACATTACCTTAATTATCAATAGAAAAGTACTCCACAGAGAGGACGGTAGATATGTCTTCTTATCTGTTGCATTGTCTTTGTCCTTTTTTTTCTCTTTTTGCCTTTCAGTGACAAACAAAACCCTTCCTCCTCAATTTGGGTTTAACAGATTAAATCCAAGGTTAGGTTGAGCTTAATGTAAATAGTTAGCATTTACATAGACGTTTCTATTCTCAAAACATCTTGTCAATGTTAATTAATCTTCCCAACACCTCTGTGACAGTTACTTACATATTATCTTCATTTTTCTCAAAGAAAAACATAAAGCATGAGTTTTAAGTGAGTTGCCAAAGCCACACAGTGCCAGAAGTACTGCTGAGGGAGTTTCCGGTTTCTAGGATCATACTTGGAAAGAACTGCTTGCCTTGATCTTAGGCTGCATCATGCCAATGTTGGATGGGGGGGGAGTAGATAGTGAGTTAGATTGCATTAACTGTCCAAACTATAAGCTGAAACAGATGGTTTCATCTTGTTAGAGGTCTCTGTTTTAAGGGGCATGCTGGAGCATCTTATGGAACAATATGAAACTATGTGTTATGTCTGCAACTAGGCAAATTCATGATAGACCAAGCAGATGTTATCCAAGCATCCTCATTTATTGGACTCAAACAGCTTGTTTAGCTATCTTCTCTGTCCACTTAAGATTATTTTTGGATAATTAAAATAATAATCTTCTAGATATTGCTACACAACTCCTTGCTTGACAAAGAACAATAAAACGTGTTTGGGTTTTATGACACACAGACGTAATTATTATATTACACTACATTATTAATTATTACACTATACTACGATATTATTTATACTACAAGCGTGTCCAAAAATACAGCCTTATTAAAGAAATACAGTGCTGTGTCTTATTCATTGAAAGCAACTATAGTTTTATTCTGTAAGTGTCAGCTAACATTTGTTATTGGGCTTAATACTAATATTCCCAGCTGTCAACACTGAGAGATTGTTAGGCATAATGACAGACAAAATCATGTATACAAATATAGGGCAATCTAATTCAGTCCACTGTTCCTATACAGCTGTTTTATTTGAAAATACATATGTTTTTAATTTTAGATGTATGTTTGGACAAACACTAGTAATGACAGGTTTTATGATTAAACCTGAAATGTTTGCTGCAGGTGTTTGTTTATTTTATGAATCAAAGTTCATTTTTCATGGCACCATCTCTATTAACTCTATGACAGCTCAGGACTGACTCTCAGAGGTCTAACATGCTGATAGAGTGTTGGAGTTGCTATTTCTATCATTTGCTTTGTAATTCAAGATCAGAGGCCTATTTTGAGTAAGTGCCTGGAGGGTAAATGGTAGACCTGCTTGCTCTAAAGAAAGTAACTATTGATTTTGGTTAGCAGTGACCTCAAGTATCCTTTAACTTACAAAGGGTTTGGGTCTCTCTGACACTTAGTGCACTAAATTCTTGCAGAGCCTCTGCTACTGTGACAATTTCTAATGCGAAATTTCTTCATTCTGGTCTGTAGGGAGGGTCACTGAACATTTTTGCTTCACTTACCAGTAATATATATGTAAATGTATATATTTTACATTTGTGGTAGTTATATTTTTCAAAGTACTGGTTAAAATAAGGGGAATCTTCTTAATAAAGTGAACAACTAATTACCCACATTTTTTTAAAGGGTTTATTTTCATTACTAAGCCAGGATGTCTTTTTTACTTGGTATTGAGTTTGCAGGGTGGGGAGATCCTAGTTTTCCTGAAATTTTCATCACTTTTTTAGTTTTCTTTATCTCGTTTTCCTTCTTCCCCCTTCCATTTTCTCTGTCTTTCCAAAGACATTTTGTACTTGGCAGTCAATTTCTAACTCTTCTAGCTTTGAGTTCTGGATTTCTCCTTCAGGATTGTAGTGATATTTGGCTTCAAATTAGTTCCTCAGATGCTACAGTGCCAAAATGTTATACTCCTTGCTCAAGAAGGTGATTCAATTTGACTCATTTTTATGGCTTGGAACCCTAGTGGATAACTTCAGCGGTGCCTAACAGTGATTTAAGTACCTAGCCACTCTGCATAAATAATGGACAGCAGAAGCTGCCATAAAACTGCAAAATAGCCCAGAGATGCCTAGCGGTAGCCAATAGGAAATCTAAAGAACAGATTGTGTTTGAGTTCTTGCCTCTCTCAGGAGATTAGGCATCTCACTTCTGCTGTCTGTTCACAAAATCTTGTCTCACTTCTCAGGAAAGCTACTTAATGTTTTTGTATGTTAGCGTCCCTATTTTTTGTTCAATAAATTACTGATTTAAAGCCCCTATTCAGGAAGCAAAAGACCTCAATTTTAGGTTGTCCTTAGATTGATAGGATTTGAACCAATATCCTCCTTTTAAGTGCGTAGGAAACCGATTTGTATCTAGTCTAGTGTTAGATCAAGGCACCCTCATAGAATGCTAGTTCTAAATTTTCACTTGCTTTTTGACCAGAAAAATAATAGGGCAGCTCTTCTATTGCAAAGAACTCAGACCACAGCTGGTCAGCATGTTTTTAAAACTATGGATTCCTGTTTAAAATCACTGGGTTTATCCTGTGAATCATATTTGCACATCTCACAGTGCTAACCTTGGGTGGCACTCCACAGCACCCTTTAAAGGATTCCAAAGCAGCCTCGGTTTGAGAATTGCTGCTTTAGCATGTAAGCCAATGCTGTTGATTTTATATAGCTGATTTCATTTATGTCAGTTAACCTCAATGTATATGTATTTCTACCTTTTTTTTTTGAGAAAGCAATAAGTCATGGACAGTCACAAAAAGAGGCTCACTGGGTCATTTCTATCTATTTGGGCAATAGAATATATGAAGCAGACATGCTTCACTGCCGTGGTCCCTAATGCAATTCTGAGCAATGTAGAAAAATAACCTTGTTCTTTCTTTCTGCTTCACTTCATAACCTGTTCTTAAAATCATCCACAGCTTGGCCTCCTTCTATTACTAAAAAGAAGGATTAAAACATTATCCTCATTTCCCTGATTATGCTATCAAGAGAGACTTCTGCTAATTATTAGTCTCTGGATTCTCTCTGTAAAATCTCAGCATTCATTCAACATATATGGCAATAATATCAAAGGTCTGCCTGTTGGGCTAATATGGTTAGGCCCTGCCACTTTTGATTCCCCAGCCCAAATGACCAAGTATCCATGTACAGCTGGGTCACCTGGCGACATCAGAAAAAGACTGGAATACACACCTCCATAATCATATCAGGTTACCTTAATCAATCTTCCAACACACCCCTATGACAAAAATCTATAAAGCTAGAAGATCCACTGATTTGCTTTTCTCCATTTCTCCACCACATTCTGCAAAAATCTGGGAAAATTTGTCTGAAATCCAGCATCCACACATTATATGGATATACAAATGACAGTTGCTAACACAAACTCTTAGCGAATCTTCAGAAGATTCATACAGAGAGAGAGCAATGCAAATATTTACACAGCAAGCCTTAAGTATTTTTAGACACAGCCCTAGCCTTCTGCTCATCCCCTTAGTACATCACAAGAAGGCAGGTATCACTCCAACAAAAATATTGTGAATCAAATGATCCCTGTAGTGCCAGAAAATTGAAAAACGGATTCAGTAAGATACCTGTGACTAACTAATTATATTGAAACAAGTTTGCTGTTCTGAAATTCTGTTCTGGGTATGACAGCAGATCCTAATGATCATTTTTAATTGTGTGTAGGGATGGGGCCTGGTTGATGCTATATGTGACACCTGGGGTATATTAGCATTACCCAGAAACTTTACTTGATGGTAGAAAAATGCTCCATATAGCTGTTTCTTGCCATGATAGCTGCAAAAGAAAAGAAGGTAGTGTCAGGAGGGACTTATCACAGTCCTGTATATGTTTTATAGACTTTATTTATTTTAACTGAACTTTTATCTGGAATTTATTGTTTTGTTACTATTAGTCATCCTAGGCTAATGAACCTGCAGTGATTATTCAGAAATTGATAACAGAGAGACTGCTGGAAAAAACTTTCTTGTTAAGAGGTTGAGGATTTTCTCTTTTTAGCTAATATTTCTTGGTTGGAATTACTGGAGATTGGCTTCTATAATGATCTGTAGTTCTCAAGAAAATGCTGGGTTAGACCTGTCTGGGATGGTTTGGGAATACCACAGCCTATAACTGTCGTAACCCTCAAGATCCTTTTCAATCCTATTTTTTGCTAATTTACTTGTCCTTTGCTGAAATGCTTCCTTCATCTCCTATTGTATATGAAAATAGCAAAAAAAATAGGGGAACCTAATGTAGCCCAGGTAACTCAGGTATATACTCCCCTTCTCCAATTGAAGGGGATTTTTAGGTGCCAGGTGTGCTGTGGGGGAACTGCAGACTGCTCAGTTTCCCTCCATCCCTATAGAACCAGGCCAGGACAGTCAGGGGACTCAACTATATACATATTTATTTACATTAACTTATCACAAGGAAAAGAAACATGAATATAAACATATGTACTATATGTGTGTGTGTGTGTGTGTGTGTGTGTGT
>NW_017728886.1:199322848-199341042 GCF_001723895.1 Crocodylus porosus | reverse complement strand
GTGTGTGTGTGTGTGTGTGTGTGTGTATGTGTGTGTGTGTGTGTGTGTATATATATATATATATAAAGATATCTAAACAAATAACATAAACACCCCTCTGAGTAAATGCCATAAAACCTTATACCAGTGCTCCAGATACAGGTAAGTCACAGGTAAGTATCTGATCTGAAACAGATAAACCCCAGAATAAACATTGATAGCCAAAAGATAAACTATAAATAAGTATGGGTGAACAATAAATAAGCCACAAATAAATACAAATAAACAACAGGTGAAATAATAGCAAAGGGGGTCCCAGCAGAGCCCTAGGACTTTACTCATCTACTAATTTACAACTCGAGAGTTCACAAAATATAAGGCATCACATCACACCACTCAATCTTCAGGGGAAAACCTAATGCACTTGTGCTTTTCCCAAGCCACAAAGAAGCTGGTAACTTTAGGGGGACCCTCCCACTGGGACCTCCACTTTCAGGAGCCCTTAACTAACTATGGGGGAGACTCCCCCTCCCCTGTGGGAATCCTCTTTTTCCTGCAACTCATGGCTCCAAAGCCTGGAGGGTGGCCCTCAATAGGATATTGAGGAAGCCAAAAAGTATAACCAGGTTTTACATGAGTTTAGACAAATTTATTGGAGAGAAGTTCAGTAGGGGCTACTAGCAGTCAGGAATGTGACATCAGGCTACTAAATATAAGGGTCAGGAATGTGACACCTAATTCTAAAATAATAGGTAACTGGAACAGAATAACCAAGGATGGGTTACTCTATACATGCTCTGTTTCTTATACTCTTTCTTGAAAGGTAGCCATTATTTGTTACTGTAGGTGACAGGACACTGAGTCAGATGGACATATTGGTTTGAGCCAGCATGGCAATTCCTATATGTCCCATTAGTGCCCTTTCACCTAGTACATATTTGAATATAAATGGCTCTATATGTCTAAATATTGTTAAAATTGCAACTTTTTCTCCTTCTAACAACCATAGATGACTGAAATACTGCATTATTTCCCTATACTTAGAATGGGAAATAATTATAAACAACACTACAGAGGTGCAACTATTCTTAAATGCTGACTATATAATTGTTCTTGTCGCTTATGTAGCACTTTTTGAACCCTTCACGGTAAAAAATAATATATTAATGTAAAATATTTTTATTATTCCCATTGAGCATGTAGCTTTGGCATTGCGTTTAATCTATCTGCATTCTTGTTGATTCTGACAAAATTTCAGACTCTTGAACAAATGCTAGCACAATATTATATTATTTTGGAGATTGATTTTTGTTTGGGTAGAAACTCACGGGACCATTTTGGTGCTGGCTTATAAAAGCTTTTCTGTAGCATAGCTCCTCTGTTGACTATGTATATATATCTGTGCAAATAACCCATTATGCTACATGGATTAATTGTATTGTACTGAAAGAAAGTTCAGTACTAGAGAGAATCTGATGCACAGAGAGGCCATACCGAGTTTCATTAGTTTGATAAAATGTCAAGTTGGTACAAAGCTTGGTTAAGCAACTATTAATTTTTTTTGTGATTGGTTGAAAAGCTGTTTACCCTTAAAGCAGGGCCACGCACATCTAAAAGTGTTGGAAAATACTGTGTTCTTTCCTTCACTACAGTTTATTAGTTTGTGTATCAGTTGAAAATTAGGAAGCCGACAAAGCATTTCCTTCTACCTAATATTGCTAGTAATGTAAGGTCTGTAAGTTTTAGGTAAATATGGCACAAAGAAAATGAAGTTAAGTGGCGTTACCTGTGTGCTCATTGTGTTGTAAGATGCTATTTCACTAGCTATTCATTTGAAACAGTTAATTAAATGTCTTCAGGTAGCTTTGATTTATAACAAATAAGAACTCCAGTGTACTTCTGTCATAAGTAATTGCAATATTTTATACTTTATTATTTAATTAGGAGATAAGTAGGAGATATAACAGGAAAATTCATAGTGCCAATAAAACCAGACCTAATGTGATTCTGATTCCACTAATATTTTTGATGAATGAAAGATCAAAGATCATGAGCAATGAGCAAAAAATCATTCATTTTATGTTATTATGTAGAATTTAGTTGTATGCACCCACAAGCTTAACAACTGTCATTAAGCATTAATACATTTTAAAAAGTAGCCCAATTATGTCTGACTATTAGGAAATAAAAAAGCTTAACTCAGACAAATATTTAATAAAATAGTCTTACATATGAGCTGCATGGAAGGGGGTAAAATACCCATCAAGACAAGTGTTTTATGAATATTTTTATAGAAAAAAATATTTTTACTGATAATTACAAAAATTCCATTCTCTCTTTTCATCTGTTTGAGTGCAGAGGGCCTTTATGTGGGTGAAAACAAACACCTGCTTTGACAAACAGGTATATTTTAGTGGGTGATATATTTTATTAGGTCAACTGCATAGTTGAGAGAAATGCTAGACAAGCTTTTGAGTACAAAGTGTCCTTTGTTAGGTCTTAGAAATAGGACACGGCTTGAACTAAGTAATGAATAGAACAATAGCTTATGAAAAATTCCATATGGAAATATAAACACAGGCTATTAAAAGGAATGGAGCAGGGATGTAAAAAGAGCAAAAAATTGTCAGGATTAGCTGAAAGATAAGAGCAGAAGGCAGGGCAGAATGACACATTAGCGACTTTGCATCTGATGAAGTAGGATAGGGATGTCCAACTGGCCTGCAGGCCACATGTGACCCCTAAGGAGTTAAGCTGTGACCCCTGGGGTCCTTGTCCAGATGTTGCTCTCCCCGTCCCTCCAGCTGTTGCTGCCACTGATGCATCTCTGGGCTCTCCCTCTCCCTTCTCTAGCTGCTGTTGCTTAACTTGGCCCCTGCAGCTGGGGTAGAACTGCCAAATACCCACATAGTTGGGGGATGCCAATGCTGTACTGTGGCATGTGGCCCCTGTAGCAAGTGAGCAGGGGGCATGAGGCACTTGGACCCAGAAAAGTTGGACAGTCCTGAAGAAAGCTGTTTCCTATGAAAGCTTATGCCTCTCTAAATCAGTTGGACTCTAAGGTGCCACCCTGCCCTGCCATCTGCCTAACTTTAGACTAACATGGCTAGTAATAACCTCTCTCTACTTGTAAAGAACAAGGAAAATGCAGTAGGAAATATAACTTGATATGTGGAAGAGCAAGACTATTCAAGAAGATGCGAGTCTTGGAGTACAAAGATTAGTAGGAGCCCATTTTATGCTGTCAGCTTTGTATGGAGGGGCCACTGTGTAAATAATCATTGAAATTATTTTCTATATATATTTTTAGGATCTGGTGTCTATGTAAAGGAAACACTTTGGCTGATGCCGTTTCCCACCAAACAATCAACCTTTTTCAGTAGAAAACAAATAGTCACCACACTTATTTCCTTCTCTAAGTAGCAGGTAGCATTTTGCTGTGAACTTGGTAATTTCTGAGATCTTCATAGAGACCAATGTAAATACAGTTTTAGCTAAATTTCATCACATAGCTAAATTAACCTGAAGACTTTTGAGAGATTTATCCATTTCTAAACTATAGTTTAACTTCATGTTGAGATCCAGATAATTTATATAAATACATCTTCCTTTCAAGATCTAGATAATTTAAATTAATACATTTATTGAAGGTTTAGCAGGCATAACAGGATTGCTTATACATTTATCTTTGCAAATATTTACTTTGCTGGTACTAAAGTAAGTTTTTCACCTTCAGGGATATACCCAAGGTCTGGCAAAAAGAGGATCTGCCTGTTTGTGAATATTTAGTTCTTTAAGTGTCCTCATGGGCACTTATGGATCAGAAAGTTTCAAACTCGAAACGATGACAATAGGAAATGTGCTTAGAGGCTAATTATGCACAGAGACTTTGTAGACCATAATTGCATGTTTTCAAGATAAGTATAGTGTTTAAAGTATTTATATTATGTAATTCATGTACTACCTTTACTCTTTTCTTCGGTGTATGCCAGCATAGAATTTACACAAGTGGAATTGCTTGGCAGTACTGTGACCCAGATGCTAAATTCTGGTGTGCATTTTTTTTTCCATGTACCATCTGGATCTTAATAATTTTGGTTCCTTTCTTGAGATCATCTTGGCTCATGTAAACTCTTGGATATTTTCTCAGGGTGGATTTTACTTGACAATTGCAAATGAAGCAGTGATTTGTCTGCTGGTGTGTCTGGACATTATTTTTGCTCGATAGTTTTGTATATGATTGTCTTCTCTCCTCTTCATATTTTAAGAAGAATCCTAGAATTAGTCTGGAAAGGACTGGAGAGGGTCTTGAGAGGTCTTCTACTCAAATATTTTGTTTTAAGGCAGATCAGTCCTAACTGAACAATTCCTGGCAGATGTGTGTCTTCTTAAAAATCTCCAGTGATGGAGAATCCACAACTTCCCTAGATAATACACTATATTGCTTAACTATTTTTGCAGTTAGGAAGTTTTCCCACAATATAGCCTAAATATTCCTTCCTTCAATTTAAACCTCTTATTAGAGGTCTTATCCCCAGTGGACATAAAAAATAGTTTATAACCCTTCCACTTTGCAGGAGTGTCTTAATATTGGAAGACTATTACTATTTTCCTTTTCATTCTTCCCCTTTCCACATTAAACTAATTACATTCTATTAGTCTGTTCTCATAGGCAATGTCTAAGTCTAGCTCACTTGAGACTCTTTTGATAGCAAGGCTTTAGTCTGCTTTACACTTCTTAATTAGAAAAAGTTGATAGGGCTCTATCTGCATATGTTTAATAGTTTAGACAATGATAACACATTACTATGCAAAGATTAGCATGCATGTGTGTTACAGCATTAAATCAGTGAAGGCTGCAAAAAGCAAATGGAGCAGGTGCTCTTCTAAAAAGTTTCATATACAGATGTATGCGTGTCTGTATATTTGTTAACTTGATTCTCAAGTTAAATTTCTGCTGATCATTCACTTAAGCACTTTCAAGTGATTCCCTTAATTGAAATCAAATTGCAATCGTCTTCTCAGTAGGCCCAAAGTAATGTGTTTGTCTTGTAAGATACTTCAGTGCACATAATCTTTTCTGTGTCAGCAGCATTTGGCATTGTTTGATGTTGAAACAGTCAGAATAATTATATTCCCAGTTGCTTTTTCATTATTATTATTATTTATATTGTAGTAAAATCTGCAGACCCAATTGATATCACAGCCACACTGCTAGGAGATATGCAGTCACACAGAAAGATACGATCCATAAGATATCATCCTTTCCCTGAGGCACTCAGAATTGAAAAGGAAGAGATGAATAAAGTTTAATAGCACACATAAAGGTGTTGCCAAGAGCCCCAACACAAGGAAAATAACATTTTGAAAAGCATGGCATAGACGAACACTGCAAATATGTGCATTTGTTGTGTGTGTGTGTGTGTGTGTGTGCATGTAGATCAACATAAGTAGAAAAATATGGGGGACGCATTTTACATTCATTTATGCTTTTAAAAGCATACCTAAGATATAGACAACACCTCTTCAACTGGGCACTATGGGTTGACCACAGAGGTAGGATTCAGGAGGTGCACTGAAGCACTTGCACCCACTTTGATTCCTGTTCCACCCTAAGTTTAAAACCAACTCCCTGGCAGTGGCTGCAGCATTTCTAGTCATTTGCCTTCATGGCTCATTATAATCTACCTGATCCCTTCTAAACTCTCCATTCCAGAAGTCTTAAAGATGCTCTCTTCTTTTTAATGTCCTTAATGTTCCACTAATCAAACTATCCTTTATTCATTTCTACTGTCTATTAGCAGCTCCTGGTAATAAAGCTCCTATTTAACAACCCTACAGATTGTTTTTAATTCATTCCAATTAGTTTATTTTTGTTTTTGCTTTAATCTTAAACTGAATAATATAGACCTAGGCCCTTGCATATTGCTGAAGTTTCTAGCTTACTTTAATCTGGAGAAAAATATGTGCTGTTTTATGTGATGATGCACCTCACCACATGCACCCCCTTTTCAAAATTCTAGGTCCGTCAATGGTTGACCAATACATCTTTCAGAAAAACAGGATCTTGACAAAGGATTTGAAAGAGGAAAGGGTAGGCACTTAAAAGAAAAAATGTAATTTAAAGGAACTAAATCAAGGTAGAATATGCCAACCTGGGCTGCTAAAATTACATCAGTAGCTGAGTGCAGGAGCTGATGGCAAAGGAATTTATGTGGAATAAGTTGATGTGAGGGGTATAAGTTGATCTGAAAGTGAGGACAAAAAGGGCAAATTTATTGTGGGAAACAAGGACAAACATGCAATGGATTTAGAGATGGAAGCAAGATATTCAGGGTGACTGGCAAGGAAGGTGATCATAGGTGTTCATTTTGAACAGACAAGAGGTAGGGGCTGCCATAGGAGTTCATGGAAGCCAAGGAGGATGAGGTTATGTCTAGGTGGGAGACAGGTCAGGAGTGGATTGATAAGATTTTGAATGATCAGCATGGAAATGATGGTTGAAGCTATATGAACTGTATGGATTGGTTCTACGAGATTACTGAATATCGTTGTATATAGCCTTACTTGGGCCCAGAAAGATGGCACCCTGCCTTGTACATGGAGACTGGTTGCCAATATATTTTATATGCCTTTTAAGGTTACATTGACACTTAGCAGCAGAGTCGACATAGGCATTAGCCAGACTGTTCCTCTATCTAAATGATGCTTTTTACCATGCCTCTCTGAAAACTCAAAGAAGATCCAGCAGCAGCTGGAAATGCACAGGTGGTTATTTGATGGATATCTGGGTCTATACAGATGGTATGTGGGTACCACGGTCTTTGCCAATATGGACAGTTTACTGTTTTGACAGCTTAAGTGGGTCCAGTGCCTGCCTCGTCCTGTTGTAGGTATTTTTATAATATTTAAGATCCCTGAAAACAATATCTGTAAGTAATTTTTGGAGGAGTTGGTTTACACTCAGCAATAGACATATTGCTTTCTCCGAAGCCAGGTCAGTCTTCATTAAATTATTAAATGCTTGTTTCCACATAATTAACATATATAAAACCACACAGATAGTGGCAGCAATTAAGGAGAAGATATGGAAAAACTCTTTCAGTACCATTAAACAACTAGTATAACATGGCCTTTGGTGAACACCTGACAGTGACAGGTTAACAAAGAAATAACTTTCCCTGAAGATCATTTGAAAGCTGGGGTATGAGTGAGAGAGAGAACGTAAGATAAAATAATAGATCATGATACAAAAACTGGCACTTGTCAGGCAAGTGGATCATAGCAGCCCCTATCCCCAGTCAACCTGGTAAAAAGAACTGTTTGTTTCTTTTAGATGGAAAGCAAAGGGTTCCCATAGTGTAAAATGAATAGGATTTGCCTGAAACAAGAGAGGATGAATTTTTGCCTGATAACCAGGAGAAAAATTGAATTCTATTGTACTTGCTGAAAGTATGTAAACTTATTACAATTTCCTTCAGAAGTCTAAGGGTACCATTTCTTTTATTATCATGCCTTTAATAAAATTTCAATTGGCTTTTATTTTGATCCGTGCAGCCAAATCTTACAGAAAATATACATAAAAAATCTGATCAGAAATATTGCAGAGGTGCAAAACAGAATGATCTAGGATAGTTAAGCCTTATAAAGATGTTTGTAAGTCGGAAGTTTCAGTAAGCTTAGGTTACAGTCTGATACTATAGGAATACCTCTTCGATCAGATTTATGTCATAATTGTAGAGTATTGTGATACAGCCATGTTTTTTCCCACTGATAATACATATACCTCATATCAGTTTTATGAAAATTAAAGAATCCTTGCTGAATGGCCATACATATAGATTTTGATGTATACAATCAAGTGGTGGGGCTTGCAATACTTGACCGTTCTATTAAATCCAGGGCTTTAAGTGTGATCTGCCAAACTTCAGAAATCTTGAGAATAATTTTCTTACACACTGGAATTACAGTATGAGTCATTCTCACTTGCTGAGAGCTGGCACTGCAGTCTGTGAGTGGAACTGAATACTCTTCTGGAAGCATAGTACCTTATGCTCTGTTGCCACAAAATCTGTTTAAGCACAGCAAGAAAGGCGGTAGCTTTTCTCCAGTGTTATCAACTTGTTTTCTTAGAGTGATGTGTGCAAAGACGTAAAAATTCGTTGGAGTCAGAAAACTATATGGCTTCATTATATAGCACAGCTTGGATTATAGTTTTGTTATTTTAACATGTTTAATTTTTCCGCTGAGCAATATTTATCTGCTGGTTTTTAAAGAATACTTTTTAAAAATAATTTATAATGGGCTAATTTAACAAAAATCAAGGTGGGCAAAGCCCAGGGTAGTATTCACATTCCTATCAGATTCCTTGATGCATTAACCGTAGAGACCTGGCTTGTTGATATCTTTTGATTATGTGAAAAGTGTGGTGTGCGGTGCCCCAGCATGCCCTGTGCAAGGAGGGTTGGGGAGGGGTTATGCTTGCTTGGGCCCACTGTGGCCTTGCCAGGTCTCTGGAAGTACTCCCTGAAGCCAGTCCAGATGTGGCTTCTCGAAGAGCGGAGAGGGGATCCCAGGCTCATTCCCTCTTGGAGACCCTGGCCTTTTAGTTCCTCATACTCCCTAGTTTTCTGTGGTCCTGACTGAAGCAGCTAGCATCCAGTTCTGCTCCTGAGAAAGGGACTTTACCTTTTGTTGGGGTAACCCAGAGCAACCCAAAGTTTCAAGCAGTTGTGCTTCAATAAAGGCATTACTGGGGCAAAGGACACTGTGATATGCCCTAACCCCTCATGCAGTCAGGTGAACTTTTGAGACATATTCCTAGTGTATTGTCAAACCTTCAGGGGTGCCCTTCAACCCCAGCCCCTCTGTGCCATCTGCTGCTTGTCCACTGAGAACAGACTTAGATTTTCCAAAGGTCACCTCCCTGACCAGTGACACTTTTGCTTTACCCACCTCACGTAGGTCTAGCTGGCTGATAGCAGAGGGGATTTAACCAGTTACAAGAATCACATGTTTGTCTGCTCCTGCACTTAGAAAAAATACATTCCTCCCTTCCTTGGAGGAGGCCTGCCTTTTAGGCCTATGCGAAGCAGGAAGTATTCACTATGGATTCGGATTCGACCGATTTGGGGGACAGCGATTCAATTCAGTGATTCGATTCGCTGTCCCAAATCGATTTGGCTGAATCTCTGAATCAGCCAGGCTCATCCCCCACCTGCTCTCCCAACCTGACAACGGCTGCCCCTCATGCTCCCCCAGCCCCACCCATGGGTGCCCTGCTCGGGCCAGCTCTGGCCCTTCAAGAAAAAAAACAACAAATAACCCCCAGACTCACTGTTACTGCCAGCAGGGGGCAATCCCTGCTGTCCCCCACTGCCTCATGCCACATGGGGGGGCTTTGCATGAGCCCCCAAAGCCCCAAGGTCACACCAGGAGCAGTGAGTCCTGAGGCTTTTCTCTGTTGTTTTTTTTCTTAAAGGGCTGGAGCTGGCCCAGATGGGGCACCTTGGGGGGTCTGGGGGAGCAGTAGGAGTTGGGGGGCTTGTACAGAGACCTCCATGTGGCATGGGGCAGTGGGGGACAGCAGGAATTGCCCCCCCACCTGACAGCACCCGGTGAGCACTGAGGCTTTTTTTTAAAGTACCGAGCTGGAGCGGGCAGGGCAGCCATGGGGCGGGGGGCCTGGGGGATTGGGGAGGCTGGGGAGACTGGTAGGGGTCCCCCATGGTCTCCCCCAGCTCTCCCCACCCCTAGTACTAACCAGCTCCGAGTCAGATGCAGCTCCCTGCTGCAGCCACCAGGGACTGCTTGAATCATCTTCAGAAAAGATTCGAAGAGCTTTGAATCGATTCAGACCTTTAAATTAGTGCTCTGATTTGATTCGGGTTTGGAGATTTGGCCACCAAATTGGGCTGAATCTCCTTCAAATCAACTCATCACCCGAAGCTTTGCACAGCCCTACTGCCTATATGGTCAAATGCTTTGAAATGAGACTTAACACTGACAATAGTGCATTATACAAGATAACAAAAAGATTTACTATCAAAACAAGATCAAACATATGATATCAATAACCATTTGTTGAGATACAGAGATGCAAGAATACACAAAAGGAAACATCAGATCAATAACCTGGTTTTACGCTGCATCTTAAGCCAAATAATGCAGCTTCTACTCAACAGTTTAGAAAGCAACTCCTGCCTCTGACCTTTCTGCCAGGGCTTCCTTCATGTTCTCCTGTCACCCACAATACCCAGCCCCTCTTGGGTGAGGGACCAACACACCCTCAGCCAGGAACCTTTAGACAAACACTTGCTCTCAAAGTAAGCTTATGTATGGTTTCCTGTCTTACATATATTATCCACTGGATTCTTGAGGTGCCCATATAATGTATGTAACTTCCTCCCAGGGTCTAGTTGTTTATCAGACCAGAAGTCTTTTCCAATCTAATTATGACCAGGAGAATATTAGCATCCTTTCAAACATATCCAAAAGATACAGTCTCTCATATTCCCATGGTGAGACAAACGTTCCTTGGGATAGACTGTTCTAAGGTTATCTTACTAGTCTCTTCTTTTAAAAAGAAAAAGAAGGGTTTCAGTGATTTCTTCTTCCACGTGTGAGGAGGTAAGGACCTCTTAGTGAATCATTGCCCCAATGAATAGTCTTGGCTAATATCTATATCTATAATTTATGAACATATGTCAAATATTTATCACTATATATCAAAATTACATTTATATCAAAACCCACAATTCATGCACACATAATAATGGTAAGTCTAAATACAGCTTGATGCTACTTATTTGTAGATACTGCACATGCCATTTCAGAAAAAAATCATGACATTCTTCAAGCATCTTAAAATGTAGTGGGTTCATGACAGGCTCCCAGCCAGAGGTTCTCTACCCCCTTCAAAGGATTGAGCAATTCCTCTCTCCTCAATTCAGCTCATGCAGCCCAGAGCATGCCCAAAAGTGGCTCTATTCTCTTTACGATATCTCCAGATCCTGAGCCCTAAGAATCCTCCCCTAGTCTTTGCCCCAGACTCCCCTCCCCTTACCTTCTCCTTGTTAACTCCCCTCTCCCCTCATCTTATTCAGCTTACCTCCAGCCCCTGGGTGTTAGGCTTCCACATTTGCTGATAAGCTATTGAACAACAAAGCTGTTTAAGACTCTGTTGATGCTACAGCCATATAAGGATGCATGGACAGATTCAGGATTGCAGCGATGGGGCTGCAGCCACATGTCTTTCAGATGTGTGGTGCATACTTAGTGAAGAGAGCTTTTTGCACATGTGCCACACAATAATCTCTTACTGTGATTGTGGATGCAAATGATCTCTAAACACACCAACGTGTCAGTGCAGCTCCTACTGGGAGCTCTGCATGTGCTGTGACCTCTAGGAGCTCACTGGCTGCTGAGCATAGGGGCTGACCAGAGTCCCTGCTTTCAAACAGTTATAGAGCCTTCTTGAAGACACCTGCCTCCCCCGTTCCTCCCCAGATTCAGCAGTAGAGAAAAGGAGGGAATGAGCAGCCATGACAAGGAGCCTCTGGAGCTGAGCATCACTGTCAGACACTCTTCTCTACTTTCCCCTTTAGAGATCTTACTGCACATGCAACAAAGAACCAAAGGGGAGTGTGACCATGCAGTATCACCCCCTCTGGATCTGCTCCAGTTGGTGGTAAAAATTTGGCCATGTAACCTTATCAGAGAAGTTCAACTCATTGAACTTATCATTCAAATTTTAGGTGGGTCAACACTGGTCAACACCCAAAATCCACTGTGAAATCCTTACAAGACTGTGGTCCAGGTCAAGGGGAAAGAGAATTGCACGTTAGATAGTTATAGATCTCCTGGAGTGAGGTGGGTTGGGGAACAGTACCTGAATATCTCTTTGAACAAATAACCTACTTGAAATGCTTGTACTCCTCTGGCTTTGATGGTAACCCAAAATCAGAAGAGCTTTTGGTTTTATTTGGTGAAAGTTCTCTCTAAATTAATGTCCTGGGGCAAGGGGAAGACATGAACCCTGAAGGGTTAAAGGGGGACCCTAGGGGACAGCACACCCCAGGGAGAGTGAAAAGAAGGAAGAAATGAACAAAAACAGCTTACCAGAGGCAGGAACCGTGGCAGAGCTGGAAACAGCGGCGGGACCCACGCAGCTCATTAGCTGTGTCGCCGCCCGGCCTAGGGACCATTAGATCGAGGCCTGGCGTGTGCAATTATATTGAGATATTGCATTCTTAAGGAGTTTATATTTGCTGTCAGAAAATAAGCAACCCAGATATGAAAATCTTCCTTATGAAGACAGAATAAAATAATACCTGTTTGGTCCGGTTGCTGAATAAGCTGATGTTAACAGTCTCAAAAATATTAGTAATTGAGTTCTCTTCAGCTAATAAAATGAGGAGCCAGTTGGCTACAGTGAATTTGGCATCTCTTTATTGGTCTACTCTAAATTATTCTAAAAGCATAATTTCATAAACTCATTGGCTGCTGCTGATCTTTCTATGAAGGACAGATTGAGTCAACACTTTAAAAAACACAATCAAGACTGCAACCTATTCAAATAATAGATAAATTAAGAATCATCATAATTATAGTAAAAATTCATTAATAGATATCAGTTATGTGAGGCAGAAGTTTTCTGTTCATTTGCTGGAAGGATAATAAAACTCTTAGGATAGCAGGATTACTTCAGAGGAGTAATCAGCGAAACAAAGAATGTGTTTGGGAACCAAGAAGGTAGGTTATATCTATTTGAAAGTCGTAGCTCAGAAAAGGATAATCACTTTGTTAGCAGAAGTTGTTTGTTCTTTGGCAAGGTTGCTCTGCCCTGTAGTCCTGCAGTCCTACTATAAGACTTCCTTGTAAATGGACATTAGGGATCATGGCAGTTGCCATGGACTTTAAAAGGGAAAGCACAGCTTTCTTGTAGGCCCACATATCTTGTTGTACTGAAGAGCCCAGATCTCTGGGCCCAGTGAATGACAGTCCATAGTCTTTGCATCAAACTGTACAAGGTGGTTATGCATCTCACTAAAAGATGTGGGGCCCTCTCAATTAATCCAATGGAATTTTAGTTTTCTGACCCACAGCATTATTATTTTTTTAAATATGATCCAGTTATTTCTGTGTGGTCCAAGGAACTACTTCTGCTTGGTCCTAATAAGGACAATTACCTCTCAGGCTTAACAAAATGTTATACAGGCAGTCCTTGACTTGCAGTGTTTTGAGTTACAATGTTTCACACTCACAGCATTTATAAATTGACACCCTGTTTCAACTTTATGATGCCAGTTTCGACTTTACAACACTTAATCTGACACCATGCCACACCATCAAACAAGTTCACTGTGTTGCCCATCTCCCTGGAGAACATCTCTCCAAACTTTCTTGGACAGTATCTTTAAGAAAGCAAACGAGACTCCAGAAAAACCTGCAGCCAAGACTCCTGAGAAGATTCAAACCAACAACCCTTCAAAAAGTCCAGGACAGTCACCTCAAAGAAGTCCTTCTAAATCAGTATGATTGCTATCTACAGTATAAATGCATTAATGCAACTATATTACTCATTTATAATTGATTGAGTACAAAATTCTGGGTTACTTTTGGTGAAAATAGGGTATCAGGCCTTGGTTCAGGAACTAATCCCCAATTTGTAACATTGTTTCCTATGGGAAAATGGTTCCGAATCACAATGTTTTGACTTAAGACTTGGTTTTCAGGAACCAATTGTGTCGTAAGTCTGAGGACTACCTGTATTTTGATTTTAAAAAAATCTTTAATGGAATTTGCAGAATATATATTATATACATTAAAACCAACTCATTGACAGATCTCACAAAGTAGTTTTTAATAGAAAAATACTGTTTTCTTTGTTCATTGGTCATTAATATTTTTTACCATCAAAACTACACAATGATGGAAAATTTTGTTGGTGAAGATTTTGGATGACAAGAATTGGTGGGGTGGTAAGTAATGAAGGTGACCATTTACAGTTGGTAATTGACCTGAATTTCCCGGTTAAATAGTCACAATCCAGCACAGTCTTTTCCGATTAACCAAGCACAGGGAATATGTCTGGGAACTGAAAAGGAAGATTATATCTATTCAGGAAAGGATGTAAGGGGCAGATAATCACCGTAACATGAGTTTTCAGTGCCATGTTGTGGCAACTAGTTCAATGCGGTCTTTGGATGGATAAGGGGGAACTTCAAGTAGAGCTAGGAAAATGATTTTTTTCTCCATGCTGCTGACTGCTACAAGGGTATTGTTTAACTGCATCTGGTTTTCTTATCTGTACTTCAGAAAACCTGTAGGAATGCTGGAGAAACTAAAAAGAAAGATTGAAAAAATAATCCAAGGACTAGTAAACAAACCTTTTGATATGAGGCTTCAAGGGGTTCAGATTATTTACTGTATCAATGAGAAAATGGCAGTGAATGCTTTTCTAATATTGCTGACGAAGGTATTGGCCAAGATCCAATGGTCAAAAATTGAAAAAAAAAGAAAACCTTGAAATAAGACATGGTTCCTTAGAAGTAAGAGTGATTAAGCACTACAACAGCTTATCAGGGGAGGTGGTTGATCATCATAATTTGGAGTCACTAAAATGATATTAGGTATCCTTCTAATGCTTTTGCTTTAATCCATCTCTGGGACAAAGTCCGTAGCCTAAAGGCATATACAGAAGTAACAGTTTTCACCCTATCTGGCCACAGAAAGCAGTTTATAGCCATGAGCAAACGCAAGTGCACAGCTGCAGACTGCTTCAAAAATGGCTGATCAGGTGAAAATATTAATCTTCATTTCATGAGGGGTCAGATCAAAACAGCATCTTTTGTAACTTCTGTCTGTGCTGCCTTCCAGCCTGTCGCTGTTTTCAGAATGGGAGTAGGGAAAGGGAGAGGAGGGAGTTCAGTCTGTGGGTGTTTCAGCCCCAGCTGGAGGGTGGGATGGGTGTATTGGAGTCCCCCAAGGTGGGAGGGGGCTCCAATTTACCCGATCCATCCTCCAGCATCACTAGATAACCCTAGAATGAGTTTCCTCTGCTCCCTTTCCTCCCTCACTTTCTGAAAACAGCATGGGCTGGCAGAGAGGAGGCTCCATTGCTAGCAGGAACTGACTGCAGGCTGGCAGCCGACAGCTAGATTGTCTGCCCCCCGGAACCAACTGTGAACTTCTGTTTGTTAACTCAGAGCACTTCCTGCAAAGTGAAGTGTTGTCAGTTACTGTGTTGTCAGCACTTCCATCTGCATGCTAAAAGAGGGGAGAGAAAAAAGGGGTAGATTATGTTGAATAACTGTATGGTTTTCCTTTAACCTTGGAATCTATTACTCCCTTGGCTCATCTCCTTTGTAAAACATGGCATGTATAAGGTTTCCTGTTTGCTTTCAATGTCCTTATGGAGTTTGCAATTCTGTATCAGTATGATAAAATCTTATGATCTAGGGCTTCTCCTGATCACCTCCAGAGGATCAGGAATGAGCATTGTTCTCCACTGAACAGTTGCTCAGAAGTTTTCCAAGATTTTTCTATTCCTTTCTTATCTTCTTCTAAAGCATGAGAGGTTGGCTACAGCTAGACATGAAATATTGAACGGGTAGGGCAATGCTGTGAGGTGGAAGAAAGAACCTAATCTTCTCAATACCTGACCAATATGTCTTGCCCACATGGTCAGGGTTAAACTGACTGGTAGATTTGAGATTAGGAAAGGAGTGGGGAGGGATTTTTCAAAGTGCATAGGTCCATTAATTTCCTGGGAACTCTTTGATTTCCTTCATTTGCAATTACAGAATCAGCAACACCCAAGGAAAAATGAGGTAACCATTACTAAGCAAATCTAAATTACTTGAATAACAGAAATGTTAGAGACAGATTGCAAACTTTCTACTATGAGTAGGTTAATGTTAACTAGGTTTAATATTTCAGATTTGTAAAACATCAGAAAGCTTTTTTAAAAGAAAACATTACTTTTTTCATGAGACTCCAAATTGTTGTGCAAGAAAGTCTTACCACAAAGAAGTGTGTAAGCAGAATTTGGATTGTTCTGTAGCAGAAACTTCCCTAAGGACATCTCTCTCTCTCTCTCTCTGTGTCTGAAATCCAAATGCCTACTGTCTTACTCCTTTAAATATGAATTACAAGCATCCACTCTAGCTTTACTATTCTCTCTGAAGTGAAAATAGTATTACCTCAAAATTGTTCCATTATTTAAACAAGATGATTCAAAGTTAAATGCCCTATTTGAGCTTCAAGTTTTCTTTGAAATTGCCTATCTAAGAACAAGAACATTAATTACCTTTATGGAAAACTATTTGCAAAAGTTACTGTGTTAAAATCTTTGGAGCTTACAGCTAATGTCAGCAGTTCAACTGGTAGGGATACACGATATGTTATATTTTGCATGGGTGGAGGCAAAGAAATTGACTGCTCTTTGAAAATAGATTTCTCTAGGGAAACAAGTAGCAGCCAACCTACACGTTTTCAGGAAAATAAGACTTCACAGAATGTGCAGCATTCTTCATGTAGAAATGTTAATAAACTGAGTTCAGTTTGGTGAAACATGTGCAAGTGAAGTCATTGAATCCGCATACTTGAAATGTTCACCTTGCTTGCAATATTCACTCCATACTTTGCTCCACTTTCGCATTAATTCTCCGTTACTCTTTTCAAAGAGGTCAATGGGAGATATGTGAAAGAAGAACCCCTATAGGAGAAGAAACTAGGAGGAGGATTAAAAAATGAATGAATATCCAGAAACTAATGTAAGTTATATAGCTCAGCATTTGTTTGATCCTTTTGTCTTTGGTGATTTTTCCCATTTTGAGGAAGTTGCTATAATGTGTAGTGAACATTGCGTTCCATAAACACTAGCATACATGAATGACAAGAACTGAACAGCAGAATTTAATTGTGGAGCAGGAGGCAACCTCTACAAACCCTTTGGCTCTGTGACTAATTAGCTAGCTTCTCCTTAACTGCGGGACCCAGTTCCCAACTCCCTCAGTCTCCTGTTAGGAGCATCTCTAAATTAGAACTTCTATCACTACATAAGCTAATTAAAAATGTGCTTAGGGGACCCAGCAATAAAGGCATCCCTTTGAGAAGGGAGGACCTGGTCCTAGTTATGTATTTTTCATTTAAAAAATCATCTGAAAAATACATAAACAGCATTGGGAGCAGGAACCCAGTCCCAGTATCACCTCTCCCTTTTGAGTAGCCTTATGGCTGGCTACAGAGTGATGTTGTGTTTTACTTACTGGGGAGTAGTTTAGGGCTGTGAATGTCAACTGAACATAGGTGCCTACCTCAGACTTGAAACAGATGCCTGAGCCCAGAGGAATTGCAGAATTTGATACATACCCCTCTCGTCCCAGTTTTCTACTGCTGACTTAACTGTCTCTCTGGCTCAGTGTGCTAGCTGTTAGGAATTCTGAGGAACTCTTCCAGTTCACTTAGGTGTAATCTCAGTGTGCACTTCATTGCAGGAGCCAGGTGCCTGAAAACTAGAGTTGGCAATGCAGAGAATCTCTGTGCAAAAGTCTCATGGTGGATCTAGCCCTATGGTCATTATGCAGATCATTACAATCAGGGAGAACACCAGCAGTGGTAGACTGATGGTGCTAGATGTCCTAAACTGGATAACAACAAAATAACCTCACTCCCTTCCACTTTATTCAATTAATAGATTTATAGATTGTAAGCCTGGAAGGGACCTCAGAAGATATTTGGGTCCATCCCCCTGCACCAAGCAGGAAAGACAGTTGGGGTCAGGTGACCCCAGCAAGGTGACTGTCCAGTCTCCTCTTGAAAATGTCCAGGGTACACGATTGCACCACCTCTGGATGGAGCTTATTCCACAGTCTGGACACTCTAGCTGTGAAGTAGTTTTTCCTAAGGTTGAGCCTGAAACAGTCTTCCAGGAAGTTGTGACCATTACTCCGAGTTTTCCCAAGGGTGTCCTGGTGAACAGTTGTTTAATGATTTCTTTGCCTCTGTCTTCCTAAGTAGGGACCAGAACAGCCACCTCCGTGCTGGGCTCCCCTCGAGCCCAGGGGGAGGCACACCTGGGCCATGGGTTAGCGAGGATTTAGTTAGGGAGCTTCTGGAGGGGTTGGATGTATTAAAGTCAGCCGGTCCGGATGATCTCCACCCTAGAGTTCTAAAGGAACTGGCCGAGGTCATTGCAAGTCCCCTGGCAC
>NW_017728886.1:199320739-199322837 GCF_001723895.1 Crocodylus porosus | reverse complement strand
CTTGCTGGGGTCGTTTGACCCCAGTATTCTTTCCTGCCATGGCAGGGGGTTGGACTAGATGATCTGCTCAGGTCGCTTCCGACCCTAGAAACTATGAAACTACGAAACCAAGTCTTTGATGTACACCTTTGATGTAGGGGTAAGCTGCTACCAAGTCCCCTCTCAGCCTTCATTTTTTCAGGCTGGAGAGTCCCAGATCCCGCAGCCTTTCCTTATATCGCTTGCTGTGCAAGTCTCTGAAGGCAGGGATGAAGTCAAATCAAATCAGGAGACCACCAAAAAAGTCTGAATTCATTTGAAGCTCTCTGAATTAATTCAGAAAAGATATGGAGAGCTTTGAAGATTCAGACAGTAGCTGTTTACTGCTGCATGGATCTAGACCTGGACTCCGTGGTGGTAAGTAGGGGGTGGGGGGAGAGAATCATGGGGGGACCCCCACGAGTCCCCATCCCCTGCCTGCTCCCCCAGATCCCCTGAGCACTGCCCCTGACCCCCACCTGCTCTCCCAGTCCCCACTATGGTGGTCGTGCCTTGGCCCAGCTCCTGGTTCTTTAAAATAAAATAACCCCCCCACACACATCGGCTGCAGCAGCAGCCATCAGGGCTTCTGGGGGCTCATGGCAGATCCTCCCATGCAGTGTGGGGCAGTGGGGAGCAGCAGGGATCTCCCCCCTGCCTGGCAGGAGCTGGTGAGTTTGGGGCTTTTTTCCCCCCATAGAGCTGGGAGCTGGGGCTGGGCAGGGCAGCCATGGGGGTGGAGGCTGGGAGGGTGGGTGTGGGTTGGAAGGCTTGTGGCAGAGCCTCCCATGAAGTGTGGGGCTGCAGGGGGCAGTGGGGATGTCCCTGCCCCACCTGGCAGCAGCTGATGAGCGGGAGCTTTTTTTTTTAAGGAGCTGAGAGCTCAGGGTAGGACAGTAGGTGTGGGTCATGACAGAGCCCCCCCACACAGTGTGGCCCCCCCCAGAGAGCCAGGAGCTGGGGCCAGGCAGGGCAGCCACTGATGGGGCTAGGAGAGTGGGTGGGGTGGGCCTCTCCGATTTGGAGATTCCGCTTATTTGCCAGAGGCCAAATCTCCTAATCAGATTTGGCCTAATCGATTCAGGACAGTGATTTGAATCACTGAATCAAATCACTGTCCCCTGAATCAGCCAAATCTGAAGCAAATACTAACTGCTTCATACAGGCCCAGCATTCACAAGTACAGTCTGGGGGCTGACTGGCTGGGTAACAGTTCTGCAGGAAAGGATCTGGGCGTTACAGTGGACAATGAACTGAATGTGAGCCAGCAATATGCCATTGTTGCCAAGAAGGCTAACAGGTGGGCTGCATTGGTAGGAGTGTTGCCAGTAGATCAAGGGAAGTGATTATTTCCCTCTATTCAGCACTGGTGAGGCCACATCTGCAGTATTGTGTTCAGTTTTGGCCCCCCAACTGCAGAAATGTTGTGGACAAATTGAAGAGAGTCCAGCAGAGGGCAACAAAAATGGTGAGTGGGCTGGGGGACATGACTTATAAGGACAGGCTGAGAGAACTGAAGGGCAGGGTTCAGTAGAGCTAGACTGTTCTCAGTGGTTGCAGATGACAGAACAAGGAGCAATGGCCTCAAGTTGCAGCAGGGGAAGTTTAGATTAGATATTAGGAATTTTCTCTAGGTGGGTAGTTAAACACTGGAACAAGTTACCGAGAGAGGTGGTGGAATCTCCATCCTTGGAGGTTTTCAAGACCTAGCTGGACAGAACTTTGCCTGGGATGATTTAGTTGGGGATAGTGCTGGTTTGAGCAGGAGTTGGACTAGATGATCTCCCAAGGCCCTTCCAACCCTATTTTTCTATGATTCTATGAAAAGGATCATGCTGCAGCAGAGGCAGATCTGAAGGGGATGTTCAGTGCATCATTCTTTTGGACCATGCTCTGGGAGCAGTAATAAAGGACTTCAGTTTCCCAAAATCCTGGGGAAGATCTTAGAAAAGTTTATTAAGGAGGCCATCCTTGAGGGACTGGCCCAGGCTAACATTCTAAGGGACAGCCAGCACGGGCTTGGCTCCACCACGATCCGCTGGCTGGGAAATTGGCTTCGTGGTCGGACCCAGAGGGTTGT
>NW_017728886.1:199305995-199320728 GCF_001723895.1 Crocodylus porosus | reverse complement strand
GGGGGCTGGACTCGATGATCTCCCGAGGTCCCTTCCAGCCCTAATGTCTATGAAATCTATGAAAATGGTTACGACCTCCCGCCCCACCCCCATACACTCCATCTCTTCCCCTCTGTGCCCAGGGGCACCTGCCCTCCTCTTCTTATCCCTCCTGTCTCCTCTCATCTGCTTCCTTTCCTCCTCTCCAGAGCTGTGACTGCACTACTTCAGCTGGGCTGCGCAGGGAGTCAGGCTTGGTTGAGGACAGCAATGGTGGGGACTGGCAGGTCTCCTCCCTGCTTGTTCCCTCTGGCTGTCACCTGCTAGCCCAGGAGCATGCCAAGTCAGTCTCCCTGCAGTCCTAGCTGGAGCAGAGGAGGAACAACTAGGATACTGGCAGTAGCAAGCAAACCCTTCCTATGCCCAGAGGTGTATGTAGAGAGGAGGAGGGGGAGAATGGGAGAGGAGGGTATGAGCTGCTGAGCATGGAGGGGCAAGAAAGGAGTGCTGAGGACAGATACTGAGGGGATTCTGACCTGATTCAGGGATGCTATAACAGTCCCTGGCTGTTGTTTCCCTGGCACTGTCTGTCCAGAAGGAGGGATAGGAGCTTGGGTGCCATTACAGTTGCAATGCTGGTTGCTGCTCCAGGATCTCCCCACGTGCTGCAGTTTTTCATGCTGTCCTACTCCCTAGACACTCCAAGGATCATGAGCCTTCCTTAGGCATCTTAGTTGAGAGAAGGTTTTAGTACTATGGTAATGTAGGAGCTATAAAAATAGCTATTTCAGTATTCTATTCAGAGTAGCAACATACTGAATTAGACTATTCCTTCCTCTAACCCAACAATATTTTAATTGAAATGAAAAATGAAAAATGGACTGAATTCTGTTTGCAATTTGGTTTCTGAATCATGAGTATCAGGGTGGGGTCTGATATTGTGTATGTGTATTTCAGAATACTTGAGTTCCGTACACAAAGTCTATTGATCTGATGGGCCTTAATGTCACCCAAGAAACCTTAATGGGGAAGGTGCACTCAGTGACTGATTCATAAAATTCTGTAATAATGTTCTCCATAGGCTAAGTACTTATAAATTACATATTTAATCAATCTTTGATTACTTAATAGGATTCAAAGTCATTTTTTTAACCTACTGTGTCAAGAATGATAACTCCTTAATTATGTACTTACCCAACCCTTAGAATATTATACACTTTAAACAACTTCATAATTAGGTATCTACCTGATATTCCACAGATGCTCCTTTAAGGAATGTTACTGAAAGTATAAATCAGCAATTAGAGGCTTTAAAAATGCTTTTATGTAGGTCATACAAGTGAAGGGTCTCACCTAGTCAAAAACTGTCAAGGAAGATGCATGTATACCATGTATATATATGTCTATGTGTCTCATATCCTCAACTCTTAACCGTACTCTGGATGTAATGTTTCTTCTCTCAGAATTTCTCTTGAGTCTGTTTCTTGTCTCAGTGTTATAAGCAGTAAGATGTTACTTGCAGTTATTTACTCTTTCAGTCTCCATGGCTTCCATATCAATTTATTACTGTTCCTGTTCAATAGCAAGGCAGGATGTGAATGGGGCGACCACCTCAGGCACCGAAACAAAGAGGTGCCAGCAGACACTGCCCAGCTGGGCATGGGATGGAGCCGCAAGTGCCACGTTTGGAGGGGGCACAGGAAAGGGGGAAGGGGGAAGGGCGGCTCCCATTGCTGCATGTATTGCTGGGCAAGCATGAGGGGATGTGTGCTCCCTGGATCTATGTGCAGGACAAGGGTGGGCTGCTGCTGCAGGCTTTGCCTCAGGCACCAAACTTCATTGATATGGCACTGTTCCTGTTGTTTATATTTTGGAAATATCCAAAAGCTCCAGTGATTGAAGCCTCATTGTAGTTGATGGAAGAAGTCAGGATCTCTATCCTGAAGAGTTTACTGTCAAAAAATATTCAGAAAAGCGAAATGCAATCAAGATCTTTTGTTCAAAGAAAAGCAATCTCCCTTCAACATTTACTGTACTTATAAATGATGCTTAATTTATATAATATACTTTTTTGTATTTTGGAAGGGTAACTTATGACACTTGATACTGAAGTATGTTTGTGAAGATCTCTGTGAGTGATAAAATTTTCATAGTCCTATGATCCCCCGATGGCCTTTTCTGACCATTTTGAGGTGGGAGGTATGACTAAACTTTTTTGAAACAATAGCATTGTGGTACTAACAGGGGAAAAACATCTCTCTCATACCCACAAGTTTGTTACTGTTGGTGGAAAGGAAAATGGAGAAATAAATCATGCATATATGAATGCACGTTTTCATTTTCAAAGCATTTTAATGATCATTTTTAGTAATTTGTCAGTCATGTGTTAACATTTATTCTGGAAGTAGAATTAGTGCATTTCTTTTAGTATAAGATTAATAACAAATAGAATTAACACGCAAAGTAAAATTAATGTATTTCTTAATATGTAAATAACATTTAGCAAATGATTAAGCTGCTTGTGCTAGAAGACAGATCAGGAGGAAAATGATCTTGTGAAGGGACTTGGAAATTTACCTACAGTTATATCAAGAAGTGTAAAGAATTAGCTTTCCAGAATTGAAATGAACTTACACCTAGGTTCTTGGAAAAGAGCTTTCATGGATAAGGTGTGAAGGAATGATCCTGAGACTTGCTCAGGACAGGGCAGGAACAGGAATGGTGAATATTTAGGGCCTGATTTGCTGAGGTATTGAGGATCAAAAGCTCCCACTAAGGCTAAGTGCAGACATTTGCAAGGCTTAGGGGTAGGTTAGGCCACATTAAAAATAGCCACCCAATCCAACTTAGTTCACCAAGGTGCAGACCTTACAATTAGACCCAATCTCAGTGATCAGAAATCAATCTAAACCCATAACTGTACAGAAGTTCTGTGCACATATACTGGTCTAAAATGGTGGTACCCAATCTAAGGTGGATCTGGATTGAAGTACACTCAACCTTCACTGGTCTAGGTTAGACTGGTGAATGGAACTTCAGTACAGTTACTTGCACAGCCCCAGGGTTGGGAAAGCCCAGCTGCTGGCCCTAGTCCCAGGGCTGTGCTTTTCCTATTCAACCCCTGGCATTAGGTTATATTTAGAGCCCCTGGTACCTCATCAACCCCAGAGACAAGCCATCCATCCCCCTGAACCCCTCATCCTGCAAGCAGCTCCCAGTGCCGGTTTTATCAGCTCTAAGATCCTGGGAACCAAGCAAATAAGTATCAGTGTGGGGGAGGGATGGAGGTGTAGGTTTGCTACAAGGCCGGGGGGGCTAAAAATAGCCCCTCATTCCCCCAAACCTCCCCATGGACTCTGTGAGCCCCTCTGATCCCATCAAACCCTTCCTGACCCCAGTAACTCTCTTGTGGCTCCTGCCTGCCCAAGGGCACCACTGCTGACTCATCTTCATCTTATTGTCCACTGTAACCCCCAGGTCCTTTTCTGCAGAGCTGCTACTTAGCCAGTCAGTCTCCAGCCTGTACTAGTGCATGGACTATTCTGTTTTATATGTAGGACTTTGCACTTGTCCTTGTTGAACCTCATGAGATTCCTTTTGGCCCAATCCTCCAATTTGTCAATGTCTCTTGGAACCCTTGCCCTACCCTCCAGCATAGGATACGGCTAAGATTCAGACAGACCTTGACAAACTGGAGGACTGGACTGCCTAGCCTAACTTTCTATAGACTTGGGAATGCTCAGCAATACTCTTGAGGAGATGCTGTACCACAATTGTCTCTCACTGATACCTCCTGAATGGCACTGAGGTTCTGAGCTTCAAAGAGTATTTAGGCTCTTAATTTCTATTGAAATCAAAGAAAGGTAGGTCCTGTAATGCCCTCTGAAGATCTAGGCTTGAGTGTATTGGGGCTTGTTAAGTGCTTGCAGCTACCACTAACTTCTGTGGGCACTAAAGATGCTCAGCAGATAGAAACCTGCAGAAGGAGCTTAACTTCCTGATAGTTTGGCTCTTAGTTCATGTTCACAACCTCTATCTGCCTCTTATGCTCAAAAATAAGGACTAGCACTTTGTAGTTTTTATCCTTTATTCATAGTTATATTTTTGTCTTCTGCAAAACAAAATCTACACTTTATTTTCAGCAATTTACCAGAAAGAAAACATACAGTACAAAGGAGCTGAGATGGCTTGGAACTAAACACCAAGTTCTGAATTTCTTCTATTTTAGTGCTGTTCCTTGGGCTTGTGTAATGGGAAATGAAGTGAAAATGTATTTTCTTTTCTGAGTTTGCCATGTGAATAAACAAACTCAATACTTTGACTGTGAGCACTGTGAGGTTAAACAAACCAGAACATTTTTTATGAAGCACATGTATTAAAAAAAAAACAACCCCCAAAGAACAAAAATAAAAAGGAAAAAAGACAAAGCAGTTGCAGAGGGAAGAACTTAGGATGAAAACATCCATAAAGATTTTATTTTTTGTTTTAAGGATTTTTTTTTATATCACTTTTATTTTCCCCACTTGGGGCACATCCAAACGTGCATGGACATTTGGTTCCCTGGGGACAACTAGGACTGGCGCACCTGGGGTCCTGGGGGCCTCCTGGGCCTGCAACTATGGCAGTCCTTCTGGGCGGAGCTTGTCTGGCAGCCACAGTGTGGCTCTTGGGTGTCTTGGCTGTGCTTTTCAGCAGCATGTGCTACCCGAGTATGTACTGCTCCATTTTTTTCCCCACTTTTTTTTGTGACTCCTGAATATGCTGGCGTCAAAAAAACTCATAGAGAAGAAAACCAGAGCAGTGCATGCTTGGGCCATGCACTCTTGCAGCATGGAGAACACTGGACTGTGTGTATGTGGCACTGTAGACCTGTTTGCAGTGCCATGCACTGCACAACCGCACTTGTCCGGTTGCTTAATAACGTATCAGTGGCTCAGTCTCTTCAGCTCTGTGAAACAGATGAATGCTACAGGGCCAGTCCATGGACCAGGTCCTGCATGTCAAATCATTCTGCAGGCCTAATCTCATGTAGGGTTGGTCTGCAGGTACAATATGATGTGTTGACATGACCTTCTGCACTGGAACCAGCCACAGCATGACCTGAGGTGTGGGCTGTCATCCAGAAATTTGACTGTGGGGAACAGAGGCAGTGTTAATTGGTGCGACTCTGGGAGCAATTAATGGTACTACCACTCCATGCCACAAGATTTCTGGACCTATGGTGAACTCCCCGGGCCAGAGTTTGAGCAACACTGGTATATACTTTAAATATTAGTAATGAAAATATATTACATTCTGAGTTATTGACAAACAACAGATCTTGTGCTATAAACAGCATATACTCTTCTAGTGGAGTCACCTAAGAAGTTTGCAAGACACAGACAAAAATATGCAGGAAAATAACCCCCGATAGAGTAAGAACTGTGTTTTCTTTTACTATTTATGTTGCACAAGATTTTGAGAAGGGTCATTATTTATACTAGCATTCTTTATTATTTTCACTTTCCATATGTTCAGTTTTATATTATATTTCAGTTTGTTGCCTTTCATTGAATAAATATTTTGACTACCTTTTTATCCTTTAATTTTGACTTTTATTATTGTCACACATCCATACAGTTATTCTTGATTTTCATCTGTTATTACTGTAGTATTTTAAGGCAGTAGGGAGTCCGTGACTTTAGGAAGAGACTTATATTCATTGCCTAACCAACATGCCAGATGAAATGGGATTCAGTTGCTCACTCAAAAGTCCCCCTGAATGTTATCTGCCCACGTGTTTCTCTCTCTCCTACTTCTAAGAAATCAGCAGGGCTTGTAGGATAGTACAGTGGTGAATAGAATGGTGTACTGCCCTGGATTAATAGCAGCTGACCATTTATTGCCTGTATCTAATTGGCAAAATGAAGTAGAGAAGACAGAAGTCTTATGCAGAAACATAACGAGGGCAGGGTGACTAGGGCAGCCACCTCAGGCACTAGCTTCAGTAATTTTTAGCATAGCGCAGAGGTAACTGCAGTTAGGAATGGAAGGTGAAGAAGCAGAGTCAGTTTATCTTTCCCTAAGTCTGCCCACTTACAAAGAAATGTTCTCATATGAAGAAATGTTTCCCCCTCCAGGCACATCATGACCTCTTAAAATTCTTCCTTGGATATGTTGGCCCTCAAAGTGGCATGAGTTTATGCAGTTTTATGAATCTTATGTATTCAGTAATAAGACTCTGAAAAGAGCCTTCCTTTTTAAAAAAAAAATTGCATTCATATATAAGGTAGAAAAGTGCTACTGGAACAGCCATTTCAAAAGACCTGTGAAACCAGCTCTTGGGTTGTTGCTGTCTGTAAATTGACGCAGTAGCCAAATGCATGTTAAAGGGAAAATTTCCAAGCAGACATGACAGGTGCAGAGCACAGTAGCTGTTCTTCCAGTTGAATGCCAATCAGTGTATTGATCTGTAAATAATAGATCTTTAAAAAGGAGAGTGCATTGTGTAGGCAAATTTCAGTATATTTAATGTTTATTTCTCTTGTTTAGTGCCAAGTTAATATGGTTTGTGTCTTACAAGTAGATTGGTAACAAGCTAGGGTAAACATTATTTCATATTGGTTGGAAGTAATTGGGAAGCATGACTTGTGAGGAAAGTCTGAAAGAACTAGGGTTAGTTAGTCTGGAGAAGCGAAGACTAAGGTGGGGATTTGATAACAAATCTTCAAATACCTGAAGAGTGTTTAAAAGAAGGAGATAGACAATTGTCTGGGATGATATAGTTGGGGATAGTCCTGGTTTGAAAAGAGGGTTGGATTAGATGAACTCCTGATGTCCCTTCGAACCCTAGTTTTCTAAGTTTCTGTTCTCTGTGGCTGTAGGGAACAGGACTAGGAGTGATGGCCTGAAGCTGCAGCAAAGGAAATATAAGTTGGAGATTAGGAAGACCCTTTTGACTATGAGGGTGGTCAAGCCTTGGAACAGCCCATCTGTAAAAGTTGTGAACTCTCCACCCCTGGGAATTTTTAGGAGAAAGTTGGATAGACACTTGGCTGGGATGGTTTTGTCAAGGGATGCTGACTAGTTCACCTCATGAGATGCCTTCCTTCCCTATTTTCATATGGTTGTATGATTACTTAGTATTGCTTATACATCATAGAATATGCTGATAGTAGAAGGCTTACTATTTTAGTCTGATCCTTCCATAACAACTAAGAGAGACTAGGGGGAGGAGGACAATATTGTAGTGGGGGTAGGAAATATAATACAGTAGGTGAATTAATTTCTGTCTTCCTCAGATTCTATGGTGGTACATACATTGTGAAACAGAGGCAAAGTTGTGAGGTTGTATTCATAAAATAGGCATTTCATGCCACTAAAACTATATACATAGTCATATAGACAACCCCATTCAAACCTCCATCACATGTACAAGTGGCCTAAATGCTTACCCTGATTAACCAACAGCTCTTTTGATCAGATGGCCAGTCAATCCTAAATTGATCAAAGGTTGGGGAGGAGGGAGATGCTTTTCTTGAAGCAATCCTGTCACAAGTAGGGAGTGCTGTGGACTGAAGCAGAGATAAATCTAACAAGTTCGTGCTATTTTGCAACAGTTTCTGCCACTTTTTGTTCTTAAAATTATTTCAACTCTCATAAAAATTATACTTGGGACTACTACAGATCCTTTGTGACTGGGAAAAGAACTCACTTTCCTCTATTGTTAGGGACCATCAAAACCCCATAAAGATCAACGAGCCCCTTGGTTTCCAAGAGATAAGATCTGAGGGGAAGACAAAGGACTTGGCTTCTCTAATACAGGGCATGCCTAAAAGATATCAAGCACCAAAAGTACAGTGAATAAGATCCAGGAATTTGTGATAAATTTTCAGACTTCACTGGATGCCCTGGTGATGGGAGATCAGGGAGTAGAGGACAGAGGTTTTGCCTGTGAATATCAGGCTGTGGAAATGGCCAAATAGTCACTGTCATGTCAGGGAGCTGCAGGCTTTGAAAGAGAAAGTGTTGGCCTTAGAAGGCAGATCCAAGATATATATGCACTATTGAAATGCCTGAGGGGTCTGAAAAAGGTAATGCCACTGAATTTGTGAAAAAAACCTACTAGCCAACATGTTCAAACTGTACTCAGACACTGATTTGGAGATAGAGAGAGCCTAGAGATCTCATTGGAGGAAGCCTGGTTTGAGAGAAAAACCTATGACTTTCATAGCCAAATTCCTGCAATTTACTGCCAAAGAGAGAATGCTCAGAACTGTCAAAAATCTAGGAAAGATGACCTGGGGTGATCCTGGCATATTCAGATAATGCCATTTCCTTATTCATGAGGAGTCTGTAAAGCAGGCTCTGTTTAAACCAGCAGAATTATAAACCAGATACAAACAGCAGGGGTACTTCATGAATCATCCTGCCTTCCTGAATTTGATTCACTGAGGGAAAATGTACACTTCCCCTGACACTAAAGCAGAAGACACTTTTCTTACATTGGTATCATTTCTAGAGAGAGTGAACTTCTGAAATAATTAGAGTTGTACCTACCCCTCCCCAAAAGGGGGGGGAGCAACAGTTTTTAGGTTGTTAAACACTGCTTATCAATAAGTGGTTTTCATATCATTTTAATTAATATCTTTGTCCTTCTTGTTGCACAGAGGTAGGGAGCTTTGGGTTATACCTGCCCACGCCTTCCTGGTGGGACATAGTATGTTATATAGTAAATTTGCTGTTAGTAATTCTTGTACTTCATATTTATTTTGTCTTTCTTTTCCCCTTTCCTTTCATAATATTTTCAAAAGTGTGCTTGGAAGTGTATGTTATGAGCTCCAAATATATGGGAGAATGTTTATATTACAAGCTATGGTAGTGTACAAATAAGCATTTTACATTTGATTTAAGGAAACTAGCAAAATCCCAACTGTATACAAAGTTGAACATAGAAGATAAAGTCACTGAGAATGGCCAGTCCTATTGAGCATGCGTCTTGGGCTGTTAAGGGCCTTAACAGCCCTATTAAAAAGAAGGAAATAATAATTTTTTCTTAAGGGCTGATATTGCCATGCTCCAAGAAACTCATCTCCCAGTAGAGGTATCTAAAAAATTAGAGCATGGTTGGGTAGGATTAGCAACCTCTACTAAGTATAACACAAAGTCATGTGGAGTTCCTATTTTAGTGCATAAAAAGTTGTGCCTCATTTAATTGACATAGCTGATGACCCATGTCACCTATACACATGCAGAGAGGCTGCTCTGATGCACTGTAATTACATCAAGTGTGGTAATTACCACTCCAGCAAACTCCAGCGTCACATGTATCAGTGTCCTTGCACTCAAACATGATGGCAGAGGTGTTTTAGCTAAAGCTCCCTTGACATTTAATCAAGTCTGCTCTGACTCATATTAGTTAAAGTGCCCCTGCTGTCATGTTGCAGTGCAGGACACTGATACATGTGATGCTTTGGGTGCTTTAATTAATTACTCTCAAAGCCTCTCTAATTAAAGCGTTCCTCCTCTCGCCGCCCCCCCCCCACCTCACAGAGCACTTCTATAAACACCCTCAGAGACTAGGTTCAAATGTTAAAATTCTGGATTCCATTTTTACTTTGGAATGTGTATGTAGTCCCATTGCAGACAATCCAGCATTTTATCTTTTTTTGTGTGTGTATAGTTCTATGAGTTATAGACAGCTTTATGTTTTAATGGAGATTTGGAGTGAATGTTTGGATCCTCTCATTGATAAGTTTCATGTCATTCTATCCATTAAATCTACTTCCATGGAACTTATTAAAAGCTATATGTTGGATCTGTTTTTAGTAGACATTTGGTGAATAGTGCATCTGACAATGAAGTATTATAGGTTTTTTAACACCTCTTCAAGTATATTCTAGGATTGACTACTTTTTAATTTGTCAGAAAATAATTGACTCTATGGTCAATGCCTCTATTGGTTTTATAGCTGTTCTGGACCATGCTGAGATGAAATTCCAGCTCTTTCTCAGATATACCAGCAGTAAATAATTATTGGTGACTCAGCACCTCCCTGTTGAATGATTATAAATATAAGGCATTCAATCTAGAAGAGTTAAAACATTTTATGGAGCTTAATAAACCTACTGCTTCCTCTACTTCAATATTAGGGGAAATTACTAAAGCATTCCTACAAAAGCATATGATAGCATTTCCTTCTGTGGAAAAAGGGGATACAAACAGATATTTTAATAGGAAAAATTAAGTCTTTTAATGAGGTTTATGCCAAGAAATCTTTACCTGATGAATTGCATAGTCTTACCAATATGAGATATGAATTGAATAAATTACTCCCAGAAGGCAGAGTATGCTTTATATAGATTATATCAAGAGTATTGGGAATTGGGAGAACATGCAGTAAGGTAACTGTTATATAAACTAAAGAATAAATCCAATCATAATAAAATATCATATATAGTATCATAGGATCATAGTGCTTAGGGTCGGAAAGGACCTAAAGAAATCATCAGGTCCGACTCCCTGCCCTGGGAAGGAATGAGTGCTGGGGTCATATCACCCCAGCCAAATATCTGTCCAGTCTCCTCTTGAAGACCCCCAAGGTAGGAGCGAGTACCACCTCCCTTGGGAGTCTGTCATGGGGAGGAACAGAAGGGAAGACCCCAAAAGGCCAGGGGGGAGACCCGGGGTAAGAAAGCCTTGAAGGAAAGTGAAAGTAAAAAAAAGAACATGGGAAATTCTTACCTGCAGCAGGATCTGCAGAGAAGCCAGAGCCAGAGGCGGGATCCATGTGGCTCATTAGCCGTGCCTTTATACAGCTGTGGCCAGCCAATGACGTCAGTCACAAGAGCTGGCCAGCAGCAATAAAGCGGGCCACTGGCAAGGAAGAGGGCAGCAGATTGAGACCAGTGGGAGCTCCTGCAGGGGAGGTTCTTCCCGAGCTCCTATGGGGAGAAAAGGGGCTGGAAGCTACTTCTCCCAGCAGGGGAGAATGCAGTCAAACACACCGTGGGACAGATACTGCTGGCCACGAAAGGAACCAGGAGCTGGAGAGACCTTTCCATGACTGGAAATCCAGACTAAAGGCAGAGGGGAGCAGGAAGGTCCTTATGCCAGGGGCCACAGCCGAGGAACAGGAGAGACCAACACACATCAAGGCGCCAGACCAGATGGGACTGTTGAGGGCTCCAGAAGAACAAAGGAGGTGAACCAGGTGGGAGATGGGTGGCACAAGCAGCATGAGGGGCTGTGAAACATGGGTCCCAGTGGCATAGAGCTGACCTGATGGGGGACATGGGGACAGGTGTCTGCCAAAGGACTACAGCTTATCCAGCAAACCCAAGGGCTGGACAACAAGGAAAAAAGAGTACGGAGTAGCCCACAGGCTACCCCTGACACATATGGGGCCGATATGGACCACTAGTACCTGAGGGCAGGTATTGGTGATTAGGCTAGAGGACCAGGGATAAAGGGGCAGTAGACCTCTCAAGGTGTCTCAGTGATTTTTTTGTTTGTATTTTATGTTTCCCACTGTTGGAGGGGTTGAGGGACAAGGCTTGTGGAGCCTGATTATTGTTTAAGCCTAAAGGTGGTTGACAGCCTCCAGGAAAAATAGATGGTCATGAGGTGTGGGCAGGACGTTGCAGCATGGGCACCTGTAGGCAGGAATGACCTTCCCAGCGAGCACACTTGGGGACCCAACAGTCGGGGATTTGGCCAGGAGGACATCTGTGACCTGTCAAGGTAGGGTGTAAGGGCGAGGTAGAGGGGAGGTGAAGCCTTGCAGAAGACAACTAGGCAGACGTCCCATCGTTGAGAGACTCTCAGTGGTTGGACCCCCCCACCAAAATAAGATTCAAAGTTGTGGCAGGTGAGATTGGGGCAGCCTACACCAGAGGAAAACACCCACTCAACAGAACATCTGGGACAGAGAGGCGAACACCACTGAACATCTGGGCCAGAGTGGCATGTGACCGGATGTTCAAGGCCAGATGGGCACAGAGTCCATTCCAGAGCCCGGCAGCCCTAACTGTAAAGTAATGTCTCCTGGTGTCCAGCCTGAACCTTCTCTCTAACAATTTATGGCCATTATTCCTAGTAACCCCAGGTGGTGCCCAGGGGAACAGAGCCTCCCCCAATTCTTGCTGATCCCCCCGGTGAGTTTGTAAATGGCCACCAGATTCCCTGTCAGCCTTCTCTTGTGGAGGCTGAAAAGGTTCAGGCCCTTTAGCCTCTCTTCGTAGGGCCTGCCTCGCTGCCCCTTGACCATGCAAGTGACCCCCCCACCAGGACCCTCTCAATGCTAGCCACATCCCTCTTGAAGTGCACACTCAGAACTGGACACAGTACCATACCTGCAGCCTGACCAATGATGCACAGAGGGGAAGGATCACCTCCCTGGACCTGCTCGTGATGCATCTGTGGATGCACAACAAGGTGTGGCTAGGCTTACTGACGGCTTCCTCGCCTTAGCAGCTCATGTTCATCCTGGAGTCAGCAATGACTCCAAGATCCCTTTCTGCCACTGCATTGACAAGAAGGGTGTTCCCCAGCCTATAGGTGTGTTGTGGGTTCCTTCTCCCTTGATGAAGCACCTTGTCTGTGTTGAATTCCATCCTATTCTCACCTATCTGCCCACCTCTGTAATTTGTCTAGATCAAGCTGGATTCTCCAGCGTGCCCACCTTGCCCCACAACTTGGTGTCATCAGCAAATTTGGACAGTGTGCATTCCACACCCACATCCAGATTGCTTATAAAGATGTTGAACAGTACAGGCCCAAGGACCGAGTCCTGGGGGACTCCACTGCCCACATCGCTCCAGGTCAAAAACAACCCATCCACCACCACTCTCTGGGTGCAAACATCTGTAAAAGGTTCTCTGTGGAATAGACATATGACACAGAGGCAAATCAACTAACAATTCTGTCAGTCCCATTTTAACTTGTGCATCAAGAATCTGAATGTGTTTAGTGAAGAAACAGATATGTTTTGAAGCTTTATACCCACACAACAAATTTCAGAGATGGGGGAAAAAAATTAGGGGCTCCTTTACCATTAGAAAATATAACTTTGGCTTTAAAGGACATGAACAATAACAATAATAAAAAAAACTCTGGGAAGTGATGGATTTGCTGTGGAGTTTTATAAAAAAATATAAAGGTATTTTGTTTCCTTAATTATGTAATGTATATAAGGATAGTAAAAACTAAGGTGCATTACTAAGCACTTTATGTGAGGTTATTATTTCTTTAATTCCTAAACCAGAAAAAGATTCAATTAATTGTTCTAACTATAGACCAATTCCTTTAATGAATGCCACCAAAATCCTAGCTAAAATTTTATCATACAGACTGGAACAGATCTTCCAGAGTTTAATTAACAAAAATAAAGATGGATTTATTAAAAAAGGCATACTTCAGATAATGTGCATCAGGTTATTTATATAGTAGAAGAAGTACAAAATTCCAAAGTTCCCATGGCTCTTTTGATGCAGAGAAGGCCTTTGATTTTCATTTCTTGGAGGTACCTTTCTGTGTATTACAAAAGATGTACTTTGGTAAAGAACTCACAAGGTGTATACAGTTGCTTTATACCAATCCCACTTCAAGAGTTGTGACCAGTAATATGTTATTTGATCTATTTCCCTTGCAACCGGGACTTGACAAGATTGCCCATTATCCTACCCCCCGCAACCTTTCTATTTGATTTAGCATTGGAACCACTGGCTACAGCCAGAAGGAATAAGGGATCACCTTATTAAAGGGATAAAGGGAATCAAGGAAGTAGATAGTGAATGCAAGATCCTGTTATATCCAGATGCACTAATACTTCTGTAACAGCCTGATAAATTAGTTCCTGCCCTTTTATCATTAATCAAAAGTTTTAGTAATCTATCTGAGTATAAAAATAATTGGACTAAATCTGAGTTATTTGGACTAAATAAGTAGACCACAAAGGACACATTTAGCAAATGGCGGTCCAGTGGCAATCAGAGCACGTAACTTATTTCGGTAGTCAAATATCCAAGAATATTAATGCTATGGTCTGCTAAATCTTTTGGATGATTCTTGATGTCATATTACACAATCTGAACAAATAGAGCAGTTTGGCAATATCTTTGTGAGGTTGTCTTAATATTTAAAAAATGAATGTCTTGCCTCCCCTATTTTACCTATTACATAATGTATTCATGTTGAAAGTGGGGTGTGCTATAGCTCCTTCAATCTTGGAGGTTCCACCGTGCCCCCTCCCCCCAGCTGATTGGTGGAGGGGCCCCGCTTGTGGCTTGCTTCTGATCAGAGGGGAGGAAAAAACTGCAGTTTTAAATATGGTGCCATTTTTGCCTCCTGCTGCCAGATGGCCCTGCTGTTTGCTGCTGACTGGCAAAAATGGCACCATGTTTAAAACTCCAGTTTTAGCTTCCCTGCTGATCAGGAGGAAGCAGCTGAGGGCAGGAGCAGGAGGGGTGGCACGGGCAAGAGGCTAGGTGTGTACTTGGAAACATTCAATTTTAAAGGAGCCACCATGCAATCTACTTCCACCGTGAATTCGGTAGGTCCCTACTTATTAGCAGCACAAAGGATTATCATATTTATCAGGAGTAACTACTATGAAAAGTTTACTGTAATATGGAAAGAATTCTTAGATTATTTTGGCAATTTCATAGACATAGACATTAGGGCTGGAAGGGACCTCAGGAGATCATCGAGTCCAGCCCCTGCCTAAAGGGCAGGAAGTCAGCTGGGGTCATAGGATCCCAGCAAGATAAGCATCCA
>NW_017728886.1:199298436-199305012 GCF_001723895.1 Crocodylus porosus | reverse complement strand
TCGGCACCACATTGGCCTTCTTCCAGTCTTCGGGCACTACACCAGAGCGCCAGGAGTTTTCAAAGGTCCGTGCCAGGGGCTGGGCTATGATGCTCGCCAGCTCCTTGAGTACCCTGGGCTGCAGATTGTCTGCAAAAAAAAAAAAACTTAGTCCTTACACATTTGTTTCTTCTTCTGTTCCTGCCTCTTCACTCTCCTATTTTCTTTTCCCTTTTATTACTTATTATAACAGACATGTCCATGGTTCATCGTATATATATGTTGACTACAAAGCACCAACTTACAGGATCATCATAAAATTCTGGTTTATTGGACAGATGCAAAAGTCAGACCATATACCTTGGTGCTGATCCCCTCAAACAAACATACGTTCATGCACACATACACACACACTTACAGTAGCTAGCTCTGAACGCTAAGCATTGGTGTCAAGATATACCTATCCCCAGGCACTGGAGTCTGCCATCAATGGCCAGTCAAGACTTCTTTCAGTGCAATGTTGCTGCAGAAGGGGGTTGCTGGCTAGTCCTTCTGGCTGGACAGGCAGAGTGCTGGTCAGGTCAAAGAGGGCATCACTAGGGGTCATTCTTTTCTGCCTTTTATCCCTCTCTGGCAGACTTTGGTGACTTCCCAATTCTCAGGCTTACCCAATCCAGGGGTCATTGGACATCTCTCTTGGTAGCTGCTGGATGGCAGCTGTCAGCCCCAGAGGTCATGTCCTCATGTACCTGCAGTCTCAGGAGTCCGTTGATGAATTTTGATTGATTCAGTGCCATGATGAATAGAAGTGGTTGATCAGGGGGTATTTCAGCCCCAAGGGTCTGTTTCTAGCATTGATTAGTTGGAATGGGGGCTTCTGTACCTTTAACAATGAGGTTTCCAGGAATTTCTGGCTTTTTATTGATTCTTTCTTCTCCTTGGTCTCTGATTTTGTAGGTGTTAATTGCCGCTCATTAATATACTTATCCAGACTAGCTACTGTGTTACACAATCAACCATGATTCATTCAGGGACCTGTTCCATACAGAGATTCCTGCTCTTGCTAACATTGTTACATGGTACAACTTACTTTTAAACTTAAAGTACATTTGTAAAAGCATCTACAAGCTCTATTTTCACTACAAATACACCTTATATAAAAATAATAATGATATGATAAAACAAAAAGATAGAGGAAGGGAGAAAAGGTAGAAAAGAGAAAGCATCCTCAAAAGGGGGCAAATACTAAAAGAGGGGCTTTTGCCATGTGGAGGAGCTTCACATTTGAGAGTGGGGCAGACAAAAGGGTTTCTTGCTACCTATATTGTTGATTATATATATAAAATTTTGTAACATAAAAAGACTGTTATAACAAAGGGTTTTTTTTAAATCCGCTTTCTTTAGGATTTAAACCAGTTTCCAGCCATTGGATATTGAGATAAAACTGGAATGGGGAAAGATCATCCACAGCTTCAATTGAGGAGTAGGATTCTTGCTCTTTTCTCTGAGGCTTTCAGTGCTGGGTACTGCAAGGGACAAAAACAGTGGATCAGATGGATCACAGATCTGGTCCAATATGGAAATTCCTGTCTTCCAAAACAAGAATAGAATGGCATATGAACTAAAGATTACCTCCTTTGGGCAAAACCCAGGAAAAGCAATCACTTCAAACTGCCACCAAGTTCCCAGTATGATTTTTTCTGTCCTTTAGTTATAAGCCAAATCTTCTAGGCTGCTGAAGTTGCTGATCCCATTGGTATAACTTAATAGGATCCTCACAGTGTTAATAATGAGAATCTGATTTGTAAGTAATTACAACATGTGCTTAATTATCTTATAAAATCTTTATTTATTGCAGCATTCTTCATGGGCTGAAGAATGTATTTCATGGAGCTAATTTTGTTTTGTTCTCTCTGCATGAGATGTTAATGATAATAGTTCTTAGCTGAAAAAGTGAATATATCACTTCTTTTTAAATGAAAGTTGACAACATTCATTTATTTTAAGATGTTTTCATCATCTGTTCTTCTTGACCTTCACTTAGAGAAGTAAATCAATGACTTACTATCTCTGTTATATCTTTAACACACCACAAGATGGCAATGTTTCAGAATATTATCACTGTATCTTGCTGTGGTAGCAAAACCCAGCATGATTGAATTTTTAAGGGCAGTAGTCAGCACTAATGCTATGGGCATAATAAGGTACAATACTTATTAAGACCCTTTCATCCAAGAAAAAAATTCCAGTCACCTAGTTAACAACCTTTACTTGTACAAAATTGTTGCTGTTGCAAAATCCGTTAGTGTACACAGATTTATATCTTATTAAAACGGTGCTTCTGTAATTATGCTCTAACATCACACTGGGGTCTTCCATCAGTGCTGACTCCTGATGGAAAGAGTGCCAATTTCTGAATCAAACAGAATTGCAGCAGCTGGGTTTTCTGCAGTGTCCAGCCATCTAATAACAAGGGTAGGCCAAACCCTTCACGGTTTATGATCTGACTAGATCTTAGTGTGAAATGACATGACTGCAGGATTATGCTTTTCAGACTGCTAGCACAATGCAGAAATCTGCAAAATCAATTGTTTGAGTGGAAACATATTACATAATTTATCAATGTTCCATGGTAAAAAAGACAGCAATTTACTCCAGCTGAGATTGTACCCCAAATTATAACATTTGTATGCTGTAACAAGATTCCGTTAGTTACTTCTTTGTTCCAACTTTGAGCAGTTTCTGTCTCTGAGTCTGAACTTAATTAAAAAAAAAATAAAAAAAATGACATGTTCAATCCTGAGAGTAATCTCCAGGGTAGGCATTTCCAAATACATGAATGAAACTGTCATAAAGTATTCAGTTAGGGATCATGAATATTGAATTTAAGATCTTATTAAATGATAAACACAGATTCTTCAAAGTGAACATAAAGTTTATATGCTTTTATAGCAGTAGAGGAGTTTAAGACAAATATACATGATATACAGTAGACATAGAATGCATTATAAAGTATTTAGACCAAAATAATGAAGGAACTGAAAAGTCTGTCAAATGTGTCATACATACTTGTTAAAACAGAAGCAGAAGAGCCAGACTTTTTCAAATTCAAGATGATGAAATGAAGAAACTCTTTCAAAAAAAGATGCTAAGCTCTCTCTAGAAATATGACTGACTAAGAAGAACTTAAGTTTTAAGCAAAAGAAACGGAGTCTTATTCTTCCATCTTTGATGACTGCCTGCTATATAAGAACTTTACTCTACCGGGCAAAATTATGGTTTCATTAATCCTTCCCTAGCTTCATTAATCCTTTCCTATGAAGTTGAAAATAAGACATGTCCACACAAGAAAGGTTACAAGGCTGCTTCTTGCTGCTCTGTAAGTAATTCCACCTGTTTCCTGAGATGGATGATATTTTTCTCCCTACTGGTGTAATAATGGAATCCTATCAGTGAAGATACTGGTAGTGTATAAACAACCACAAACAATTTTTGGTGTGAAACTACACTAATAAAACCAAACACGCTCCGATTTCTCTTGGATTTGTTGAGCTTCTCTTTGGACTTTCCATGCTGTTCAAATGAAATCTTTTTTCATTTCAGCCTTCACAGTTCTCGTTTGAAAAACTGTTACCACCACCTAGATTCTGAACCTACAACAGCTCCCTTGAGGCCTGTGCCCAAAGACCCAGTACAGCTCTTCTGATAGTTTTATAGGTTTTTATGTAAAAAACTCCTGGAATCTTTAATAATTGCAATAAATGACCATTGACCAAATGCCAGGTCATCATGTACCTCTCCCATCCCTATGAAATCAGATGAACATTATTATCACTTTTGTGGTAGGCCATCAGCTTTTTAACTATTAGGGCTAAAGAAAAGCCCCCACCATACACATCTGATATAAAAACCTTTAGAATTTCTTTCTGAAGAGCTGATGTAAAGAAAGCTCCCACAACTACTGCAAGACTGATTCCCATGGTAACCAAAGAAAATACTTTGCATTATTACTTGTCCATTTAGAATATCTTTGGGTTTTCCAACCTTCTTTTAGCATTCTTGTTTCCAATGTCTCACCTAGATTAAGAAAATACATTTTATTATCTAGCTAGTGTCCCTAATCTAGGGATGCCCTAAATATGCTAAACAATATCAAACTTCATATTTCACCTTTGAAGACGGTTTCCACATAAGATTCCTATTGTCATCAGAAGAAAATGACATTCCCAAATATCTGCCTTAAGGCTCTAAGTCCATGGCACACATATAAGCATACATGTGTGTACACACGTGGCTTCTCTCTCACATTAAGAAGCAGTGAGCTACCAGTCTAGTGACTTACCTGACCAGGGAAGTTCAGCAGCCTACTGAGCCCAGGGGACTGATGCTGCATGCAGTTATGACACCCTCAAGCCTACCATTTTAGATTGGGTGAGGCTTACAAAGAAAGCAAAGAAACACCAATCCTGAATGGAGCCCTTTCACCCAGGTTCTTGGCCCTGAGATGTGGGATATATGGTGCAGCACCTTAAAGACCTCTGCTCCTGTGGTTGAAACTGGAACCCAACTTGTCCATGAAAATCATGAAATTGGTGATAATCAAACAGTTTAGACAGGTACTACTGGTGTGGGCCAGTGTACAGACTTTACAGAGGCGGTCCATCTCATTGGCAGGGCCACCAAAGCCTGAATATAAAGTGAGGAAACCAGGTGTGATTCACAAGTTGATGGGTGGAGGTCATGTACTCAGCCCAAGAATCCTACCACAGTCCTTAAAATGGCAAGGGTGGGCTTAGCAGCCTTAAGCCATGGAATCAGGGAGCAGAAGAGAATTGCCACCAGAAGATGATTTTAGATCTAGGGAAAGGGGAAACCCTTGGGATAGGGACAGACCTTACACATAAACCAGTTTAAGTGATCAGAAACTGGTTTAAATTTGTAATGGAACAGACATTCAGTCCATATAAAACAGTTTCAAAATGGCCAAAACCAGTTTGAAATGAACCTGGTTGAATGAATCAGACTTAACTGATTGAGCTCAAATTAGTTTATTCAATGTCTGTCCCGGACCCCTTCCTGGTTTAACTTAAACCAGAGTCCTCCAGCATCCCAGCATGCTCTCTTGGTGGGGCTCTGCTCTGTGCTACAGAGCAGGGCTGGCCCCATCCCTCTTCTCTCTAGCCTTAGCAGTGGCAGGACATGGAAAGACATCGGCCTGCATGGCCCCGTTAGGGCAAAGTGGGCAAGGAGGGGGTTAATTCTTCCCTCCTATCCCCCCTCTCCTGCCATAGCCAGGCTTGCCTGTTTGCCCATGGCAGTGGGGGGAGGAAGAGGGGGTAGAGTTCCCCTCTGGGGCCATGCAGCCTGGCATAGAGCCCACTTTCCCAGTTCATGGTGGTGGGGGAGGAGCAGGCGGAAGACTCCCCCTCCAGAGCTTGCCAGCCCCACAGAGCCCCCCCTCCACACTCTTATGGTGGCAAGGGGGAGAGGGGAGGGAGGAAAGCCCTCCCAAAACTGAACAGATCCACTCTTTCCACCCTGTGGTAGTGGGGGAGAAGGAGGAAGGGGAAGAATTCCCCTCTGGGGCCTGGCAGCCCCATGTGCCAGGATTCTCCCAGTTGTTAGGGAGCTACTGAGGCAGGAAGAGCTCTCTCCTCCTCCTCCACTGCTGCCACAGTGGTCTGGACATACTCCCTCTTCCCCTACCCTCTGAACCCTGCAGGCCATGGTTTGGCTTTAAATCCCTCCTCAGCCTTACTCAGGCCTGCCCAGACCTGGCCATGTCTTACCCCCAGCTCAGCTTCCCTGTGGAAGGGAAGGGCTTCTATAGCACCCCTGGCCTTCTGGCCTGAGCCAGTATAAGTATGCACCTGCATTTCCAGCATGAAAAGGGAACATCTATCTGCTTGTAGACCAGTTCAATCTCTTCAGGTTAAACTAACCTGCAAAGATTGAATCAATTCAAGCTCAGACTTTTTGAACGACCCTATCCTTGGTCTGCTTTTCATGTGACCAGCCTGGTCACTGGCACTGAGACTGTCTCTTTAGGGTCTATAGGTATGTCCAGTCTGTGATTTTGGAGGTCCTGAGATCCCAAAGAGAGGGCTTATGTACTCCCCATCATCAAGAGGTCCAGGTCCTGGGCCTCATCTGCTAGCACTGAAACCAGACTTTGTTTGTATAGGTGGCTCATGGATCCTGCCCAACTTGCATATATTTACTTATACATGAGAATACTTGGTCTATACTACTCTTAATTGGAAATTCTTAATTAGAGGTTAAATATCCCAACTGGTTGCCCCAGTGGACGGCTACTTTTTCTACCTGGTGGTATTGAGTTGAAATTGAGCTCCCGTGATCAAATTATGCTGGCTACATGACAAGGAAACTGGGAGTTGCCAGAGCAGTGTGGGGATTGCTTAGGGGAGATATTCCCTTTCCACCTTGAGATTTTTGGACTCTAAACTATGCTATGTCAGGGGCACCAACAGATTAAGAGGCAACTCTGCAAATGGACTATAGACTGTTGGAGCAAAATTTTAAGTATAGGTGCTGCCAATGCATGAACTCAGTTTGATTGAGAGTGGAAAATTCCAT
>NW_017728886.1:199296528-199298146 GCF_001723895.1 Crocodylus porosus | reverse complement strand
CATTCACCGTGTTACAGTTAGTTTGTTGTTTGTGTTATCCACTCAATGAGCTGTTGACCAGCCCTGGGACTAGGTCTTTGACTGAACCTCGTGGGCCAACAGACCCCTTTGTTGTGTTGTTGTTGTTGTAAACTGTAACTGAAGACATCGTTCTCCTACGCACCTAAGCGTAAGTCAAATAAATTCCCACCTTGTTTAAGAAACCGCTACGCTTCCCGTGCCTCAGTTCTCCATAGCCAATAGAACCCGGCCTGTTACCGTGTCTAATTGCCACCCCGGCCCACCGTGACTCTGGGGTTTGGTTCCCCACCCCGGGACATAGACCAGGTAAGAGACAAAAGGGTCAATGTGCCATTGGAGCTGGGTAGGCCTGGAGAGAATTACCCCAAGCTTGGGTTCACAGGCAGTACACCTAGGGGTGAAATGGTACAACTAGAAGAGGGGCCTGACAAAGAAAGGACACAGTCTTTTCACTGCTCAGTGGCTGACTGTCCCCAGTGAATGATAAACACTAGACCCTCACCTAGCCACCCAGGGCCCCCACTTCACACAAGGGGATGCCTGATGCAGGTCTTATGGGACTGAATGACTGGGGCCTGGAGGACCTAGCTGCTGGTGCAAAAAACATACTAAAATTAGGTTTTGAAATTGGCACATGACATACCATGGGACAGCTATTTAGGGGTTAAGAAAAACCAAGAAAGGGTGTCTGCCAGATTCTCCTGGACAGAAATTTATGAGGACATTAAAGATTATTGTGCCTTATTCCCTGAGTACCAGCGGGTGACCCCATACCCACAGCTTTGGGTGCCATTGGTTCCATTGCCATTGATTGGTATCCCTTTTGAGCAGGTTGAGATATAGATCATAGGGGCCTTGGAGTCCCAGTGCTAGTGGGTACTGTTTTATCTTGGTCCTTGTGGATTACTCTACCCAATACCCAGATGTGGTGGCAATCCGCGATGCCTTGACCCAAGCATTGGCCACAGAACTATTAAAGATCTTGAGGGTTGGTCTCCTACAAGAAATAGTAACAGATCAAGGCAGTGTCTTCATGTCCCAGCTTTTGTAAGAGATGGAGGCACTTCTGAAAGTCCACCCAGTTAGAACTTCCATCTACCACCTTCAGATAGATGGTCTGGTGGAGAAGTTCAGTTGGACTTTGAAGGGGATATTAAAGCAATTAATGACAGAGAAGTCCCAGAAGTGGAACATATTCCTACCTTATCTACTGTTTGCAGTCTGGGAGGTACCCCAATCATCTATGCAGTTCTCCCGCTTTGAGCCCCTATGCAGGAGGCAGCCTTGAGGGGTATTAAACCTGTTACATGAGTCCTGGAAAGTGTAAGGCATGAAGACCCAGTATTTCATCCAATATGTTGTCCATCTATGGGAACAACTGGACTTAGTGGATGCCTTTGCCAAGAAAAAACTCAAAGCTGTGTAAGAAATGCAACAACAGCTTTCTAACAAGAATGCATGGCTCCAAGTATATCATCCTAAAGATTTGGTCCTGCTGTTACTTTCTTCATCAGAAAGCAAATTCTTAACTAAATGGCAGGAACCAAATGACGTCCTAAGAAGATTGAGATATGTGGACTATGAGGTGCATCTCATG
>NW_017728886.1:199279206-199296238 GCF_001723895.1 Crocodylus porosus | reverse complement strand
TTCACTGTCAGGGCAGCTAGGATCTGGAACCAACTTCCAAGGGAAGTGGTGCTGGCTCCTACCCTGGAGGTCTTTAAGAAGAGGCTTGATGCATACATGGCTGGAGTCATTTAACCCCAGTTTTTCTGCTGCCTAGGCAGGGGTCAGACTACAAGGTCCCCTCCGACCCTACTTCTATGATTCTATGAAGGTGATATAGGTTGCAGATATTCACTAACCTGAAACTCTGGGAGGTCCAGGAAGTACTGAGCACTACAGCTGCTTTCCTGTTGGTTATGGGAGATGGGGGAAAGTTTCAGTCAGCTCCAATCTAATGACGTTACATTGGGAGAGAACCTGTCCATTTTCCAATAGCAGGAGGTCAGGGACCTACTAAAAGTTTCTCAATGTGTTGACAAGCCAGGGAAAGCACTATTATTTCATCATTAAACCATCCTAAAATCTGGTCATCTCATGCAAAAGGAGTTCTTCTGGATACCCAAGTGACTGCAGGAGACAGTAAAGAGGGAAGTATAAAGTATGTTAGCTATGGGAGTAGAAACCTGGAGGACTGAAAGGTAAGCACCCCTCTCCCATCCTCCCCCCCTTCCTATTCCACCAAAGCATCAGATAGTCAGCAATTGATAATTATATAGGTTTATCCTTAGAAAAAGAGAAAGGAAAATAATATTTGGTCAGGTAGTCTGCGGTTTCCTAAGACTTGTCTGATGGCATAGTGCTCAAGATGAAAATGAGATGAGATAAATGTTATCTTTTAGGTTTGTTTTAATGCTTATCCAAACACGCATATAAGAAATTGACAAGAATTGGGTATCTTTTTTAGATAAGAATCTGAGTTCTATTTTTAGAATTTATAGTAGGAGGTTGTCAGGATCAATATTTTATGACATTAGAATTTAGCAACTTAATAAAACAAATTTCAGTGTCATAGATGGCTTTGTAATTTTGCTGTGACAATTGGTGACAGAAACAGTTTCATTAGTGGAAAAACATGATTTTCACATAAAGATTCTAATATCATAATTAGTCAACCCAGAAGAAAACAAACAGCTTTTATCAAAAAAGCAACCAATTTTCATCTTTGTAAGGTCCAAAAAAGTATGTCATGTATAAATGAAATCAGACACATTTGTACAATTACATCTTGGAAGAATGTGTTGGGGAAGAATTGTCTATAAGACTATATTTTTAAAATAAAGATCACAACAAAGAAGGCATTAGGTTGGTTAGAGTGTGTTGGAAAGAAAGCTTAATCTTTAGAGAACATAAAGGATTATTCTTAAAAACACATTGTCAGTAGTGACCTCAGTCATCAAGCAACCAAATAAAAAAGAAAAGGGAAAATAATAGACACACAGACTTATGTTGCAATAGTAAAAAACCTCAAATTCACGGCATTCATTTGAAATAGATACCCAGGAGCAAGCCTCTGCTTTGACATTTTCCCTCAACCTGAGTATCCTAATAACATTTTTTTTAAATTTCTGATTTTTCAGAACTGCAATTTCTCTCAGAAAATCTCTCGAATAAAAATGTCCCTCATTTTTAAAAGAGCTTTCAACAGGAAATTAAAATAAAACAATGTGGCATTCTAAATGACTTCTACAAGTTATTAATACTTTTAATGGTCTGGACTGCACACTTACGTAAAAAACCAGCAACATGTTTTTGCTAAGGACAGATGTTTCTGAAAGAACAAACCATATTACTTCAGCATTAGCTTATGTTGTTAATGTTAGCAAACATCATTTGAAAGAATTCAAGCCAATCAATTTTTTCTCATTCTTTTTGATAAAATGGAAGTTCTGTAAAGAAAATTCCATTTTGTTTCCCTTAAAAATGCATGAAAATGCTAACACTGAAAATGTTTGACTGCTAAAATATTTTGGCTTTTTGTATTTTTTTAAAAAAAGATAACAAAAAAAGGTCAAAGAAAAATTTTAATGAAGAAAGGTCATTATTTGCCTAAAAGACTTTGGGAGGGAGGCATGCTTATGCTTCAGTAACTTCAACCAGAACAGTTAAACTTGCTATGAAACTAATCAAAGCGTTCAATAACTTGATGATCGTATTCTGCCCAGAGCATAGATGATCTAAGTATGACTCCCATTAGCTTCATTTCCCCTTCCCAGCATAGTTGTCTTTTGTGTGTTGAATGGGGGTCTCTGAGGAAGTTAGGATCCACTGATAAAGTTTTCATATCAGAGTCTTTTGAATGCTGTTCCATTACAAAAGGGGAATAAGTAAAGTTGTGTTCTTATTGAGCTTTTCTTCTTACCTATTTCACATGATGATTTTGCTATTCCATAAATAATATCCCATGAGATTGTCTTAAATTGTACCATGAACTCTCTGGTAAAACAGCAACGTCCTGGAATGCTACCACTGAGATAGTTTCTATATATAGTGGTAGCATCTATATATAGAAACTATCTGAAGAATTATTTTCTGGGTGTTAAAGGAATAACTGGCCTTTCTCATTAAACATACAACCTTCAGCAGTACTTAGGAGCTTAGAACTTCAGGGGCACATTTGACATTGGATATATCTTTGATGTGGGTGCATGTGTGTGTGTGCAAAGGGATTTCAGACAGATAATAAAAATTGGTTTAAAAATAATTTCAGTACCATCAGATATGTTAGCTTTGGGCAATAAGTTAAGACTGGTATCTTTGTCAGCTGTCAGCAGAGTATTTTTTCCCATTACCAGAGTGCCCTATTATAGCTATACCTTTCATTACAACTAAACCTAAGTGTCTATCACTTCTTCCATTACAAACTCAATTTTGTACAGGTTTAAAATTCAACCATTAAAACTTGATCATGCATAAGTTGAAATCCTATTCAAATCAGTAAACAAGCTTTCATAAAGTGCATGGACCAGTTATGGTATTTAGACATAAACCTGACTGAGTTGATAAACACTAGCTCCTTCACTGTGATGCTCATAAAAATGTTTCATGTAGGGGATACAGATCTTCATAACTATGTAGGGGATACAGATCTTCACAACCTGATAAAAATCAGATGGGCTCCCCCAGCTTTTAACATAGGACTCTTTTATTCTTGGCCCATGGAACATTCTAGTAGTTCTTGCAAAGAGGGAACCCCCCCACCCCCAGTCATAGCACGTGTAATAGGGAGCCATCTCCTGCCTTCCATTATAAGTGGGACCCCAGGAGAAACCAGGGCACTGCTTTACTCGCTGCTTTACTAGAAACTGTGCCGGGATCATACTGTCATCAGCCAACTCATCCCAGAGTTTATCAGGGACAAGTAGGTTTCCCAGGCATGGCCAGGTCTCCACCACTGTCAGTGTATCCAGAAGTAAACCTGGAAGTATCTCCAGGTCCCAGCTTCCAACAATCCCCAGCTGTGTTCCCGCACATAGCCAGGGAGACAGATGCAATGGGCCCCCTAGGGGATATGAGAGTGCTGCAGCTCCATGCCCCTGGAGAGGGGAAAGCACTGGCTCTGAGGAAGTGTCTGTCTGTGCAGAGGCACAGAGGAGACTGGGAGCCATACAGACATGGTCTGAGCATGGGACAAATTGATCCTATGGAACAAGGTAAACCTCTGTGAGTGGGGAGTGCCTGTGAGGGTAGCTTTGAGAGATGAGGTGGTGGCAGGGATTGCCGGTCAGAAACATACCACCTGGGAAGTCATGGGTGTACTACAGCCAAGGGTGAGATGGACAAATTGATAGGTCTCACAAAGGTGCTGAATTGATTGAGATGGGAACCCTAAATTGAGTGGACCTAGGGGTGAAGTAATTGATGAGGACCCCTTGTGATAAGCAGCCCAAAATAGGGGGTACCTTGTTCTGGATATGATTGAGGGCCTACATTGACAATGGTGGGATGTAGTCAGAAAGACTGTGTCCTGAAGATCTTGTGGCTGGGGAAAGTCCAAGGTGGAGTTGAGCGATGGGCTGAGACACCATTCAAGTGACTTGGATATGGTTGAGAGGTCATAGGTCGATCTGGCAGGTGTGGTAAGGGCAGTGTATAGGGGATGTGCAGCCCTGTGAAGAGGATGGATTCTTTTTGACAAGAGAATGCTGTTCCCTACAAAGAAGATGTGGCAAAACAAGTGGAGGAGGTATTGTAGCCTGCACTGATGGAATTCTATCCTCATGTCTATGCAAGGGATGGACTAGGTGGAAGTAGGGAAGGTAGGAGGTGACCAGATAGCCCAAGTTATGGTGCTTCAGGGATACTGATCCACCTTATTGAGGATTGCATATATGCTGCTGATGGGTGGTCATCTAGAGAGACATAAGACTGAGGCTCAATTTGTAGGGAAGGTAGAAGGTGACCAGATAGCCCTGTAGATAAGTATAAGAAAGCTAAGATGTAGGATAAGCTTTAAACATTTTTATTTTGGTAACAAGTTTTTAGTTTTTGGATATCCACTGTTTTATATTGTATTATTATTGGGTTTGTATTGATTTTTACTGTTGTATGTTGTATGGTTATCATTTTTTAATTGATTTTTATTGTTTCATATGGGTATTGTATGGTTTAGGCCTGTGTTTGTAAGTGAACCAAAATCATGTCAAGTTTCCATTTTATTTGTCAAGCCTCCATCTTCTGTCCTCAGCCTGGGCATCCCATGTTCCAACAATATGATTCATTGTATCCCTCCCATGTAAATTGGTTCCCCGATGAATGAGTATGATAGGGAATGACTGAAATACAATGGTAGCAGGCCTCTAGTGAATGGCCTGTAATGACTGGGCCATCACCTTGCTTTGATTCATCCAGGAAACACGGACCTCACCCAGGAACAGAGATAAGACCAGCATTTTAAAGACAAAAGACCCTGCAGAACCAGCAACTCTCACCATTACAGACACCCGAAACTGCACATCCCTGCATGGAGCACACATGCTCAGTATGCCAGGGGCTGACCCTTGCCTGGGCATGCCTCCTGTCACTAGGGTCACACTGCCCTATAAAAAGGGGCAGTGAAGACAGACCCAGTGGGATGCCCTCTCCATCTGGACTAGCACCATACCACACCACCTATCCACCCAGAGGCCCTGCCAGCGACCCCCCTCTGGGTCTATTGGGCAGGACTCTACAAACAGATGGAAAGTTTTTGCCAGGGGTGCCCAGAGTGTCAGAAGGTCTCTGGTGTAGTGCCTTTGGGGGCACCCTTGAGGCCCAAGCCAAATGTAGAAAAGCACTTTTATTGGATTGTATTAGACATAGTTGACCCCTTCCCAAAAAGCAGCACTGGGAACCACTAAACCCTGGTCATGATAGATACATCACCAGATACCCTGATGAGGTCCCTATGATGTTTTTTACTGCACCAAAAGTAGTGGAGAAAATAATTATGTGGGTATCATGAGTAGGGATACCTCAAGAGATCCTAACAGATCAAAAGTACCAATTTTATGTCTGGTGTGTTAAAAAGGTTGTGAGAAACTTTAAAAATCAAACAACTCTTCACCTCAGTGTATCATCCATAGATGGATGGGTTAGTGGAATGCTTTTATTACACCTTGAAGGGGATGATCAGGGCTTGCATCCAGGGGGACCCTAGAAAATGGGATTTAGTGATACCACCTCTACTCTTTGCAGTGTGGGAAGTAGCCCAAGCCTCTATGGGTTTCCCCCCATTTTAGCTAGTATATGGGCACTGGCCCTGGGGCCTCCTGGATAATAGTATGTGAGGGTTGGAAGGAACCAGAACCAACAGAGTGTCAGCCACTGCATCAGGTTGAGAAGTTGAGGAACTGGTTGGAATGGGTACATCAAAATGAGAGGAAAAATCTGGGAAGGGCACAGGAGTGGCAAAGAGGATATTTTGAAAGAAAAGTGGGAGAATGAGCGTTCCAAATTAGAGACCAGATCTTGGTGATGCTTCCTTATAACAGTAGCACACTTCTTTCCCAGTGGCAGGACCCCTTTAAGATAAGGAGAATAGGTCCTGTCAGCTATGAGACAGAGCAAACAGGTTGCCAGAAAAGGCTCCCAGTGTGCCATGTCAGCCTGTTAGAGAGGTGGGGGGAAGAGGAAGGACTGCTTATGAAACCCGTCTCTGATAGTGAGTTAGGGCCTGAAGGGATAACTGAGACATAAAGGAGAGGATTGCTAGTGGGCAGCAATTAGGTCACAGAGGATTTCCCTACAAGTACTGGTAGAGGAGTGTCCTAACATCTTTGTGGAGGAGCCAGGAGAAGCCCAAGGGGTGGATCATCAAATCCTGACACCAAAGGGATGTGTAGCGAGGGAACAGTGGAGATGCCTACCAAAGCATTTATATGAGCCCGTGCATGGTGAGTTGGACCAAATGAAATGAAAGGACATTATCAAAAAGCCACACAGCACATGGAGGAGCCCTGTGGTAGTGGTCCCAAAGCCACATGGAACTATAAGACTGTTTATTGATTTCAGGAAGGTTAAAATGAAGCTGATAAACTTTTGATGATTTCCTTATACCCCACTTTGAAGAAATGTTAGAAAAGTTTGGTCAAGTGTGGTTCATATCTACATTGGATTTAACAAAGGTGTATTGGCAGATTCCCATGGCCAAGAAAGTTAAAGAGAAAATGGCATTTAGGACCCCATGGGGTTTATTTCAGTTCACTCAGATGCCCTTTGGATTACATGGGTGGCCACCTCTTTTCAGAGGTTGATGGATTGACTGTTAGCACCACATCATGCCTATACAGCAGCCTACATAGATGTTATCATAATTTTGTCAGAGCAGTGAGATCAACATCTACACCAACTCTGGGAAGTTCTGGCAGAACTCAGAGCTTTGGGACTAACAGCCAACCCCAAAAAATGTTCCTTGGGGAAAGGAGAAGACCAAATATTTGGGTGGAACAGGGGCAGATCAAACCTCTGGCAGATAAGATAGAGGCCCTCCGGGCTTATAGACTTTCAACTAAGAAGCCATTGAGATCCTTTTTGAGCCTTGGTAATTATTACAGGAAGTTCATCCCATGGCTTTCAGAATTTTCAGCACCCCTTATGGAATTAATCAAGGGTCAGAAACAGGGATCTTTGATTAAGTGGTCTCCCAGTGCCCTCACTGGTTTTGAACAGTTAAAGGAGGTGTTATGTCAGAGCCCAGTACTTTATTCCCCAGAGTTTAAAGGACCCCCATCCGACCCATTATAGATCCAGGACTTCACACAAGTAAGCTGACATCATTCCCCAATGGTGTCAGCTAAGTTTATGGCCTCCACCAGCCATTTTCCTTCTTCAGGTGTTGGAGCCTCCTGAACTAGGCAGGTAAGTGCATGGTGTGTGCATGACATGGGGGGTTTAAAGGGCCCTAAATTGAAGTGGTAGTTTTAAAAACCCATTTCATCTACACATGTCCATAGTGAATGATCAGGATCACCATAAATGCTTATGATAGTTACTTTAATTAGTAAACTGGTTCCTGTGAGTATATAGTAAGAGTTGTATCAACTTTTTAAATGTTAATTTTGGCTGCCATTCTGGTTTAGCATAGCTGCCATATATCATTACTTATTGGTAGGGACCTACCTAACTTGTGGTGAAAGAAAGTCATCTCTATGGCATGCACAGCTGACTTTGTGGTCATTTTGTGGTAGCCCCACCCTTTGGTGCTGATTGGTGGATAAGACCTGCCCCTCATCACTAATTGGCAGAGAAGCATGAGGGGCCAGCCTCTATCATGACCGTTGTATTGCCCTAGCAACTGATGCTGCCTTCTCCTGGGTGGGCTATGCGGCTGGGCTGCAGTGATAGTGAAGACCACTGGGGAACCAGGATTTCATTTTTATTGAGTTGAGAACCTTTCTGGGAACCTGCGGTCAATGCCATTTTTATGATGATTGTGGAGATTGCCATCTTTTATGGTTTTGGCAAACATGGTAAAACTACTAATTGGCTGAAAACAGACTTCAGATTTATCCCTGAGTTGGCTGTCCTGGTCTTTTACTTGCATCAAAACATGGTGGGACAATAATTTACACATGCATCTTGAATGACAATTGACTTTAATTAGCTGTGATTGTCTCAGTGTTAATTTGGGTACTTATCAGGTACTTGAAGTGGAACAATAGGCTTGTGTGTCCCATGATCCCAGGATAAAAGGCTTGCTGTTGGAGAAATCCAGCATCTGTTTTTAACCACAGGGAAGAAATAATATATCCAGAGCTGTGTAATATATGGAGCAAGATTCAGGGTGAAATCCTGGACTAATAGAAGCAGATGGGAGATTTGCTATAGATTTCAATAGAGCAAATACATCACTTACAACCTTTAGCTTAGAAGAGTCTAAAAAGACCAACCGAGACAACAATGAAGACCCCAAAACATATAGCTGTGTAGTTGCCATTGGAGTGTTTTTCTTTTCATTGTTTGTTTATACCGTTAATATCTGCAAATCCCTGTTCAAAAATCAAGCCCTATTATGTTTGCACTTTATACATGCATAACAAATATATGATCCCAGTCCAAGAGGGCTTACATCTAATTTTAAAATAAGAGATAGGGAACAGGGAAATAGTAATAATTAGCTTAATAAGCAGTGATGCTAGCACAGCAGCTGCCTAACTGATGCCAAACTTGTCGTATTTTACAATTTCACAAGCTGTGGAACCTCAAGCTGAGGGTAACTGTTGTGTATCTTAAAACAGGCACATCATAGAGAAGGATCTTAAAGGAAAGAGAGCAGGGACTTGCCGTACCAGAATAGAAATGTTCCAGAATAATGAGCAAGGTGCTGTTGCTAGAATGAAAGGATGAGATGGGAGGCAGCAGTAAAACCAGATTCCACTGTCAAGAAAGAAAGAAATAGAACAAGTTAGAGGAGTTTTGTATAGAATCCTGAAGGAGCTTAAACCTGATGTGGGAAATAAGTGAAGTGTTTAAAACTGAACATAATGGCTAGGGACAGAAGTTACACATAAACTGGTTTAAGTGATCACAAACTGTTTTAAACATGTAACAGAAGCTCAGTGCACATAAACCAGTTTGAAATTGGCTGCAACTGGTTTAAGATAAACTGGCTGAATGTAGTATCAGAATTAACTGATTTGGGTCAAACCAGTTTATGCAAGTTCTGTCCCAGATTCCTTCCTGGTTTAAGTTAAACCAGAGTCCTCCAGTATCCCATCATGCTCTGCAGCCCTGGGCATGGCTGTGTTCTCTGCTTTAGAAAGCAGGGCTGGCCCCACCCTTCTGCTGTTTAACCTGAGTGTGGCCAGATGCTGGTCTGCCCCCGATGTGAAGGGGGCAGGGAGGGTGTTTATCTCCCCTCTCTCCTTTCTCCCTGCAGGGGACCCCAGCAAGTGTCTACCTGACCAGGGTGTAGCAACCCGTGTCAGGCATTCCCCCGCCACCCTCTCCTGGAGCTGCAGCAGCGGTGCAGCATAGCCCCATGTACTAGGTACCAGGAGCTAACTCTGTGGCTTCCCTGCCACTGGTGCTATTACCATTGCCATCAGAGGTGCCCGCCCTGGTCATACTGGTAGGTGCCACCTGCATCAGGTGGGCAGATGGCAGTAAACATCATTAAAAACCTGTGTGCCAGAGCTACTGTGAAATACCCATAGTTACTGAACATTTAGTTAGTACTTCATTAAGCAGGTACTAAATTAAATGTGCAGCAACTGCTGAGCAATAATGAACGTGTAGATGTGCCCACTGAAAGCATCTAAATGCATGCCAATTTACACAGTTATTTCATTAAGAGCACCTAATCAAAGAGTTTTAGGCATGTTTGCTGTTTCATGACACTGTGTTGGGTAAAGGGGAATGAAGTATTTTAAAGACAGACTTTGACTTAAATACATGGAAGCAATAAAAGTTAATTTAAGTTTGACCTTTCCTTCTGCCTACATTATCATTTAATTTTTTATTGCCATTTCTTTTTCCTTCAGTCTCATAAGGAAAACAAAACAACACAGGATTTGATAAGGAACTTCTATATAATAAACTTAAGTGGTTTATAATTCCATTTGAAGATTCTCAATTAACTATATGCAGAATGTGAGACAAATTAAAGGATGGGTTTATTATTTTTTGGAGACTTAAAAGACTAGTTTCAAGCACTTAAATTTAATATAAAATGGGGCTGGAAAGGACCTCTCTTCCAAGGCAGAATCAAGTTTATATAAGCCATTGCTGACAGATGATTGTCTAATACAGTAATACTTAACCAGGGTGCCATGGCACCTATGATGCCTTGAGATCTTTTCAAGGATTTTTTGGGTTCCAAACAATGTTACCCTTATTAGGTGTGAAACCATGATTCACAAGATAAACCCAACAAATAGAAGACTGTAGTGTTAAGAAAAATTCTGATCTGCTGTAATATTTCTGAGTTCTTTGCAATAGAAGAATTGCTCTATTATATTTCTGCAGTAAAAAAAAAAAGAGAGAGAAAGCTAAGAAGTGGGGCACCTGAAGTCTCTTGGTGTGCCTTGAGTCTAAAGCAGTCTAAAAAAGGTTGAAAATCATTGGTTTAAACCATTCCTAAGAAAAACTTCAGTTATGTAGACTCTACAACCTTTCTATTTAATTGATTATTCTTACCATTAAAAAGTGTATTTTTCCTAACGTCTAACCTAAGTCTTTTTCTGTCTCCCTTCTGTATGTTTTTATGTTATCCTTTTGACTTAAGCAGCCAACAATTTGGTTTGAGGGTTTCTCCAGTTTGGAAACCAAATTGGTTATGGAATACCATATTTCTTCAATCCAATTCTGTTTGTTTACAAATAACACATAAAGTCCTTTTGTCTTCCATGGAAGAGGAGCCAAACAATAGAAAAGCCGTTGGTGCAGCCTTATTTAAGTCCAGCTCTCTCCATTAGTTCAAACTCTTCTTAAACAACTTTTTCCAAGGAAGGAATGGAGGGATGTTACCAGCTGCCTGTTGATTAGCTCCAAAAAGCCCTAAGCTGAGTCAGTCCTGTCTGCCTTTGTCCTGTCTCCTACAGCATGGACCATAGCCAGCATGTGGTATGCTAGCTAATACTGAGAGGTATCTATGTAAGGCAGTGGGGAGGGGGGAAATCCCCAGCAGGGAGTGAGGGCAGGGGAGCAGGAGGAAGCCAGGCAGACCCTGCTGTATCTGCAGTCACTGCTGGAGCTACAGCCAGGGAGCAGAGGGGAGAGACCAGCTCAGCTCTCTGGAGCAGAAGGCCCCACCCAGCCGAGAGAGCAGGCTAGGATGCTGAGGGACTGGGATTTGATTTAAACCAGGCAGGGGTCTGGGACGGACATTGCATAAACTGGTTTGGCCCAAATCAGTTAAATCTGATAACTACATTCAACCAGGTTTATCTCAAACAAGTTTAAGCTATTTTCAAACTGGTTTATGTGCACTGAACTTCTGTTCTGTTACAGGTTTAAACCAGTTTTTCATCACTTAAACTGGTTTATGTGTAAGGCCTGTCCCTAGCCCGGATGTTTACAAATTAACTTCTTTATATTTATTCTGGTAAGTTTCCAGATCTTGGAGGCAGTCTGACTGGCCCACACTTTCCTGAACCCTCCTTTTTGCTTTTTTAAAAAAAAAACCAACGTGTGCTATGTGGGCCCTTTCCCAGTTATTTGGAACCTCACCTTTGTGACTTTGTGAATATTATTGCCAAGTACTCCAAGATTCCTCTTGCCAGTTCCTTTTGAATGCGGGGATGGCTCTGCTGACTTAAATTTATTCTATCTCATTAAAGTCTCTCTGACAAACTCTTTATCTATCATGAACCTCATCAATTCCCCTTCTTCATTTATGTAATTTTTGCTAGTTGTCTGGTTGCAAAACTATATGACCCTCCTGTTAAAGTATCCCTATATACCATTTCCTTTTTTTCAGCAGTGTTACACTGCTGTCTCATATTTGTCTAACAGTCCACTATAGCCCCCAGGTCCCTTTCAGCACTGCAACATAGCTAGTCACTTCCCATTTTGTAGCTGTGCATCTGATTGTTCCTTCCTAAGTGTAATTCTTAGATTAGTGGGTTTTATATGGATTTTTTTCATAATAGCATAGAAATAACCCTCTTTCCAACTCTGGTATTAAGCTGACATTTTCAACAGATTTCTTATTGCAATAAACCATATGATTCTTTCATCATTCTTATTTCTGCTTAGTGAATTACACTTTTCCTGAGAGACAGAATAAATGCAGAGGTAGTTGACTGGTAGCCCACCAGAATTGCTTATTTATTCCCTCTAAACTGCTCAACTCTTCTGTATTATGCTCTGAATTATTAAAGTGTTGCCTCCAATAGTCCATCAGGCACTATATGTATTGATATATACACTCTAAAGAAACCTTAAGTAATGTGTCAGCTATTTAGGTAAATAAGACACTTAACATCTTTGATTTAAATTCACTTGGAATTCATTTAATTCATCCTAGTCATTCTAAAGCACAGCTGAAATTTCTAAGAGTTTTGAAAGTCTCTAGCTACATTAGTAGTTTGTCCCTATGAACATCTATGCCAGAGTTATTTAAGAACAAATTGTAACTACTGCAATAATCTTCAGGCTGTTGCTATTTAATGTGAAGGCTATGGTTCTCTAGGATGGGGAAATATCTAATTTGTATTTTTCAGGCCAAGTATTCCTATTAAAAAGATAACAACAAAGCTAATATTGAAGCCAGTTGGGATGCTGGGCTGAAGAGCCATTACAGTTTTCCCCACTACAAGCATTTGTTTTAATCCAGCCCTAGCAAATGTTTAGTTAAGGTATTAGAATCACATTTCACAAAATAAATGTATTAATATGTAGTATGGCCTACTGTACCATTGTGTATGCAAAGAGGCTTGGGGGCTGACTCTCTGGGCCCATCTACACTGGTCACCTAACTCTGACCGTGGACTTGTGACTGTTAGATCTCTTGCCTGCCATGACTTGATGGAAAATGCTGACTAGACACAGTCTCTGCAGTGGCACGGGGTCCTAGGGTATTTGGCCTTTATCTGGGCAGGGGCCCTTACCCCATCCCCCTGTTTACTGTTACTCTAGCTGCACCTTGTGGCTCTGGGTCCACTATTCAGGGCTACAGGCTTCAGGTGCAGCATAGTCTGCCCAGGCTTGCAGCCCAAGTCAGGTAATGTTGCTGTTTATTCACCTCAGCAGGCACTTCTTGACTGAGCTCAGAGCCATTCCTTTGCCTCCTGACCCAGACCCTGGCCCAGTGTCTCCTGGCTACTCTCCATGTCTCTCTTCCTTTTGGTCTCTGTGCAGTTTCAGTCCTTTTTCTCTCCTCTCCAGCCCACTTCCAGGAGTTGAGGCTCAGCTGCAGTCATGAGCGGCAGTCTGATTCAGGGCACACATGCTCTACCAGGGTTTACCCCACCCAAGGCAGTTACATTAGAACCCCCAAAAAAAGTTAAAGAAAATAAATACATAAATCTGGGAACTTAGCTGGTTCCTCCATCCGATGCCTTCCACCATTCTTATGAAGCCACCACTTCTACTTCGCTCCATGGTGTGGATGCCGGCAGCCTGCTGCAGTGCCTAGGGACTCCTTGCTCTCTGGCTCCTGCTGTTGATCTCTGCTTCTCTCCTCCTGGCACAGCTGGCCTGAGCCTCCCATATTGTAGCAGTGGGTCGCCTGACCCCTCCACTTCCACCCTAAGTAATCACTACTGTCTGTGCCTGCACTCAGCAGTTATCAGGATTCATTTCCTTCAGTTTGAATCCTTGCCATGGCAACACCTGGAAGTCCCTTAGCCTTGACCTTATGCTACAGCATGCTTGTGTCTGAATGTGGAGTGACAGGGAGTGAGCAGAGCGATACGAGAGACAGGGAGGTGGTGACACACTAATAAACAAAGGAAGGCACGCCCACATCAATGTGGGGGTGGAGAAGAGGGAGAAATGAGGGAAGGCTCCTAATATTTGTTGTCTCCTTAGTAATGGGGCAGAGGACCCATTACACCTATGCATTATATATATATACACCTATGCAAATGTAGCTATATGGCTGGACCCTATAAATGTTATATAGCTCCTATGGAATCCATAATCCTGATCCTTGTGGAAACCATGCCATAATCCTGCCCATACGTTTTTCAAGATTTAGTTTAAAACTAGTTAGTCATTTGTCCCCTCTACTATTTGACAGTTGACCCAGATCCCCATTTATTGCTTGTAAAAATCTTCCGCAGATTTGCAGCCTATTTTTATTAATGGCTGATATATAAAATGTGATTCTTTTTTTGGTATTGGCCTTTGGTTTTAATAGCTTTTCTCTCTCCATTGGGTTTACTTTCCTTATGCAACCATGTCTCTCCCTAGTCTTTGTTCTCCTGTGCTCAACAGGTCCATTCTTCTACTGTCCTCTTGTAAAACAGGTTTTTCCTTGTCATCAGAATCCAAGCAGCACTTCTCCGCACCTATTCAAGTCTGAATTTATCTTTCTTGAACATTACAGGACTGCATTTGGTTTTTGTTCCTGATGTTTGATAATTACCCTGTGATCAACCTTCACACTCATGTATTTTCCTCCTTCAGTGGTTTCCAACACATGATGTCCCACTTTATGGCAACGATGCCTGGTAATGCCTGAAAGCAAGGGTGTCAGAAATATGTCCTGTGGGCCAGATCTCATCTGGCCCAAGATGTTATTTGTGGGTCTTGGACTGAAGCTGCATATCACATGTTGAGTGTTTTGGAACAGCCTATATGCTATGCACAGTGTGCAGAGCCAGTCCAGGGCATACACTGCAGTGGACTGGCCATACACACTGGCATGCAGCACCGGTCTATGGACTGGCCCCATGTCACTCTGCCCCAAGGACTAGCCCCATGCCACTCATCTACCTTGTGGTTTTATGATTTTGATACCACTACCTAACAGAAAAGCCTAGCATTTTATACTATTGAATTTATTCCTATTCTGAGAGGCAAGGGTTTCTTAGGGTGGTGACTTTTATTGGATCAACTGTATAGTTGGGATAAAGTTAGACAAGCTTTCAAGAGGAAAGTATTCTTTTTTAGGTCTCTGATCATAGGAACCTAGGTGCAGCATAGTGAAAAATAGCAGGGGCAGGGGATGAAAGTAATTCTTAGGGGTAGCGGATGAAAAGAAGCTGATTACTGGGATACCAAGGCCTATCAAAAGGGTGGAGGGTCATTCTCACCTTTTCTGTGCAGAAAGATTTCAGGAAGTCAGTAATATATATTGTGCCATAAACTCAATATCAATGTTTAGTCCTTAGTTCTTAGTGTCTAGCCAGCTTCTGAATTTTTGTTCCCAAGTTCACCTTTTCTTAGGTAGATTTCCCTTGAACACAAGGATAGTGAGGTCAGAGAGGGAGTGGTTGTTCTGTCAGAACTATGACACTAATGGTGTGTGTGTCTCCATCTTTTATATATTTTTGTGAGAGTTCATTCTTGTGCATAGTTATTTAGTTTCACCCGTGTAGGACCATTAGGCCACTTAAAACATTGGATCAGGTACTTATTGGGAAAGGCATGTGTAGGAACCATGAATTCTGATGGTTTTTAATGGTGGATATTGATAGTAGTGGCAGTGGAGAAGTGCTGAGAAGTTAAGCATTGCCAGAGCAAGTCTGTGTTTCACTTGATGTCTGCTGGGCAGTGTAGAGTTTGCTTCTGATGATGAGTTGGGCAAGGTTAGGGGCTGTATGAAAGGCAGAAGTCAAGGGGCTTGGAATATTACCCTCAAGGTCTGATCTTTATTGAATATAGGGTATCGTTGTTTGGTGATTCTTCTGATCCGTTCCAGTGTGTGATAGTAGATGACCACCAGGGATGTGTGGTTTCTATTTTTGTTAATTCAGTCTTGTTCTCCTGTGAAAGAAGACATTTTATTGATATCAGTCATTAAGTTTCAGTTAATTTATATTATATTTGATGTAAGAGTGAAGTAAGACAACTGAAAAGTTACTAAGTTAAAATTTAAGATATACCTGAAAGACATGTAATTGCCATATTCTGAGTATGTGTTGTTCAAAAGGAAAAAAAATTGTAAAAAGAAAATAAAAAAAGGTGATAAACATAAATGAAACTGTGACTCTATCTCTAACTTTAATTTCGGGTATCATCAAGAGAAGATTTGATTAAGCTGGTGACCTAGTAAGTCCATAGGTGAATTGCCGTTGTACGATCGTGGTAAAAAAAGAAAAGGGAAGCCACACCTCCCGACTAATAACATTAAAAAAAATATATCCAAGATGTGGCAGGCGAGAGAGAGTTGGAATATATTGCAAAGTCTCAAATAGTGGCACTCACAGGAAAGGGTCTAATACATGAAAATAAGCAGAAACAGCACACTGAGAGAATTAACAGAAGGGGGAAGGGAGGGGGAGCAGGGGAGGGGAAGTCTGAAATCTGTATGTAGCCAGTGAGAATGATTTCTCCCTGGCTACCTATCCAATGGCAGCGTCTGTAGGGTGGGACTAAAAAAGCATAAAAGTCTCTGTTTCCAGCCCTTCTGTGCCTTTTGCACCTTGTTCCCCATCAGCAACTGTGTGAGAGAGGAACGGTGAGACTGAGACCTGCCTGCTCCTTTTTCTTGTTAAGAAGGAGTGGTTAGGATTTAGCTTAGCTTTGCTTAGCTATTCTATTAAATTATTATTAGTATTACAATTCAATTTATTTCTTTGAATTTTATTTGCTCTTTTTTTGGAAACTTCGCAAAAAGAAAGTAGTGTTTTCCCAGCCAGTGTTATCTATCACTGTGCAGGAAGGCACAGATTGCTTGCACACATGCATGCATGCACGCACGCATGCATGAAAGCACATTCACAGAGACCAAGAATATAGAAAAAAAAATCACAGCAGAAGACAGACAGATATTCACAGCAGAACAAGACACACAGATAACATTTTCATAGTTTCATAGTTTCTAGGGTCGGAAGGGATTTGAGTAGATCATCTAGTCCGACCCCCTGCCATGGCAGGAAAGAGTACTGGGGGTCAAATGACCCCAGCAAGGTGTTCATCTAGCCTCTTTTTAAAACCCCCCAGGGTAGGAGCCTGCACCACTTCTTTTGGAAGTTGGTTCCAGATCCTAGCTGCCCTGACTGTGAAGTAGCGCCTCCTGATATCC
>NW_017728886.1:199258095-199278761 GCF_001723895.1 Crocodylus porosus | reverse complement strand
CCCCAGCCTGCCCCTCCCCCCTGACGCCTCCAGTTCCATTTTCACTGACTGGCTTTCTTGCCTGCATTGCGGGCCAGGCCAGCCTCTGGCTTCTTTACTATTCCTTCCATCCAGGACCAGCCGCAGGTACTTCCTCAGCCTGCAAAATGTGGTTTTCAACCCTAAAGCTTCCAAAGATAAATTTTTTTAAGTACTCATTTTTTTTCATTATACACATATAGACATAAAAATACAAGATAAGCCATCACACACCATGAGTAACATGATATGTCCAACACAACACACCATCTTTACTTCTCGCTGTCAATTCCTTTATAAAACGATAGGCTCTGTGACAGTCCGTTGGGTACCTTTGATGCTGCTGCTGATGCTACTGGTGTTGAGCCAGCTAAGTTATGGTACCTGTTGTCACGTAAAGTGGAGGACCATGCGTGAGGCTGTAGGGGAGGAGGAGGCCTCAGTGGCGCACAATGTTGTGTTGTGCAGAGGCCCCAGCACCAGGAATGGCGCACCTTAACACACACACAGTGTCACCCACCTACATCACGAGGCAGCAGCTTGGGGTGCAGGGCCCCAAATGACAGACTCCCTCAGCGAGACACACACAGCTGGCAGGCTTTGTGGCCTAGCAGGGCCCAGCATTCACTCAGGCCTAGGACACACACTCACAGCTGGCAGGCTTTGTAGCCTCAGTAAGAAACCCCTGCAGTTTTGACCCCCCTGTGTTGTAACACAGATGTGACAGGAGTTTTGCCTGTCAGCAGCTTGGGGTGCAGTTCCCCCCAATCCCTGCACTGATCTTCTTAAAACTTGGCAGGCTTTGTGGCCTCAGTAAGAGCTACCACCTCTGCAGTTTTGACCCCCCTGTGTTGTAACACATAGATGTGACAGGAGTTTTGCTTTCAGGAATTTGGGGTGTAGTTTCCCCCAAGCCCCTCCACTGATCTTCTTGAAACTTGGTAGGCTTTGTGATCTCACCAGGGGCCACCATCTCTGCAGTTTTCAGCCCCCTGTAGTGTAACACATAGATGTGACAGGAGATTTGCTTCCAAGGATTTGGGGTGCGGTTATAGATCTTTCATTGATTCCCCATTATATCCTATGGCTGGATCTCCAAGGCACTTCTGAAGCTTTGACCAGATCAAGGTGGAAACCCAGTCTGGAGCTCTGGATTGGATCATGGCCATCTGAAGCAGCGGGATCCAAAGCTGGATCGGATTGCTGCCAACTTGCACAGCCCTACTCTACACACCACTGGAGTTTCCTGATGGTAGAGCAGATTGACATTAGGGTAATGAGTGTTGCCTAGCACTAGCTGGAGATATTTCTCACGCAAAGAGGTATAACTTAAAACAGATTCAGAATACCCTTGGTATGAGTTTCCACACTGTAATGAGTAGACACTTGCATTTTAAGTGTGTTTACCTCATGCTAAGGGTCATGACTAACACCCTCAGACTCAGCTGTAATCATGTAGCCTCTTTTAAACCTTTAGGTATAAGACCTTTGTCTTGCTCCCATCACACAGCCCCTAATTAAAATTTACAATGAAACCAGCTACCAAGGAACACATGGACAAATTTGCTTGCTGAAGGAGCCAGAACCTGTTTCCTTGCTCTTTAAAGGTAATAATATGAATGCTCATTTCCAAATATAGGGATGTAATTTTCACAACTCCCATTAGAAACAATTAGAGTAAAAGTTGCTGTCCTGAACATGAAGACATACACTGAACTGTGGGGAGGGAGGGTGGGGAGATGGGAGATTGCCTCTGTTCCAAGTTTTCTTTTAAAATCTGTTTGAGAAGCATATGTGTGCAAGTCTATTCCAGCTCTCGTCATATGGCAGCAGATGTTTGGAGGAGAAACTTCAACATTTCTCTCTTCTGAGAAATGGCAGTGTGCAATTTTAACACAATTTATCAAACATTTGATTAAAGTATTTCATTCCATTGCATTTATGCCATATTGTTATGCCATTTGGTCTAAGCACTTAGGGCTTTGAAACTTTAATTAGGAAGAGAAATTGATAAGAGCTTGGTATTTTTAACACAATACTCTTTATTCACAAAGAATGCACACAAAGTCCTGTTTCTCTCAACGCTGTGGGAATCAGATCTCAAAAGACAATTTCCTTGCTCAATAATCCAGGTCTTTTCAACTAGAGTTCTGCTTCACAAAGCTCCCTTGGCTTGTTTTGGGGTCAAGTTAGGGTGTTATTACATGTTACAATTAGTCTATGCTAAAGGCACTTAAAAAGTGAATGTCCTTGTGCTAAAGCAGGAGCATTGTTGCCACGTGGTCTCTGAGCATTTCAAAGTTATGCCAGTTCAGACAACGGTTATCTCTGGGTCGTGCTTTCTCGCTCATGTTGGAGTAACTTCAGTCCACACTCATAGAGATAAAATGAGTAATTTGGGTTTTCCAGCATCCCAGGATGCACCACTGTCAGCCCTCCACATTTCTGCTCCATGGACGATCTACCCACCCTCCCAATCTCTACTGCCCAGGGTAAGCAGTGCTAGGACTGCCACTGCCATGCCCCCTGTGCAGCACAGCAACCCCAAGCTGAACAGAGCTTGCCTCTTGGCAGCTCCATGCTACAGCTTCTCCTAGAGTGTGAAGCATGTTTTCCCCCTTCTGGTGACTCCATCTTCCCACCGTGTTAAATCCCCTCCTGGTAGCTGTGGCTTCACACTTGTAGGGGAGCTTGAACATGGAACCACTGGGAGGGAGGCCGGGACATCAGGAGCTTGGATTTTGAGCTCTGAACTCTGTGGCCCTGGGACAGCTAGCACACAGCTGCCCCAGAATTACAATAAGCCCCTGCTTGATCCTAAACACCATGATGTTTTAAAACAATGTGCTTCCCCCTCATGCCCCTCAGCTTGACAGTCCTGAGAGAAAAAAGAGACTCTGTACAAATAATATCTGTTTAGGGCTAGAAAGCTGCCAAGTATGAATTTCAGGTCATTCATGAGACTTGCTACTTCTTCCTGTACCTTGTGGAGTTTGTTAATAAATCCTTGTCCAGAGTTAAATTGATAGCTTTTAACTTAAGTTCTGTGAATCAGTTGAGGTTAGTCGGACAGATCACAGCCTTGCCCCGTATTCAGATATATGCCTCAATCAGATTTTCAGATGCCCTGCATTCATGTTGTCATTGCATTCAACTTCATTAGGTGTAAGCACTTATGGGGCCAAGTCCTTAAGTTCCTATTAATTTTATATGGCCTTGGGAAAGATTTTGCCTGTTCACCAGGGCACTGCCTATGGAATGTCACCTAAATTTAAGATCTCACACATCATCCCTGGACTAACCCTTCGTGTTTTAAAAAGGATTCCCATGGCAAAAAAAGGGACTGCAAAAAAGTAAGGTTAAACCTTTGGAGTAAAATCTACAGTATAGCCCCTCTCGCTCTTCCCCCGGAGCAGGGATGGAACCCAGGCATCCTGGCTGCTAGTTATGCCCCTGCTCACCAGGTCTGTAGTGAGAAGTTGGGGCTGAGCAGGTCAGAGATGGTATTATGCCTTAATGTGCTACTGCTCAGAGCATGTTCTAACTAATACTGCTAAATAGTCCATTGATTTAGCACATGCTAATTGTAACATGTAGCACCATCCTTACAAACACTTCACGGGCTGTCTTCTTGCTTTTCAGTTGCTTTTTCTATCTGTTAGGGGTATGAAAAGTGGGCCATATTCGATTCAGATTTGGATTTGGCCTGATTCGGGGGCCAGTGATTCGATTTGCTGATTTGGATCACTGTCCTGATTCAAGTCGGCTGAATACAAATCTGAAGATTTAATTCTGATTCGCAGAATCAGTGATTCGGCCATAGACACAGCTTTATATGTTTTTTGTGCATACCTCAAGGTACTAGGCATAGCTCGTGAACGCTAACATGATGGGGCAGATGGAGCATCCCACAGGGGTGCCAGAGGGGCCTGCATGCTTGGCAATTGACCCGGAAGTGGAACGGAAGTACTTCTAGTCCACTTCTGGGTCCACTGCCAAGTGTGCTGGGAACCCGCCTCTGGTCCCTTGGGACACTCGATCCACCCCACCATCTCAGTGTTCACAAGCTGCCTGGTACCTTGAGGTATGTAGAAAAAACATATAAAGCTGTAGCTATGTCTGAATCGTTGAATCTCTCCAAATTGAATTGGAGGGTTCTGATTTGATTTGGAGAGATTAATAGTTCTCCTGATTCAATTCAGTCACCGAATCATGCTGAATCTCCTCTGAATTGAATCAGTGACTGAAGTTTCACATAGCCCTACCATCTGTTTCCTAGCTCCTTCTGATACACAACTCCATCCAGTATTCAGTATTCAATAAATCCTCAGTATTCAGTCTAGTTACATTGTCAGTCACAAAGGTAGCATTTACCACACTGTTCTGGCTATCATTTATCAAGGGGGTATTTAGCTGGTTTCCTATTTAGACTGAATGAAAGGAAATGGTCACATGCATCAGCTTCACTGATTGGTCAAGCTGGGAACTACCTTTCCTCCAGCATAAGAATAGCAAACTGGACTTAAAGAGTTGGTGTAGTCTTATAGTAATTAGGGCCTAATAAGGAAATTCGTAGATTAATCCTCTGATCTATGTTAAGCAGACTTGAAGGTCATGATTGTCCTTTCTTTAAAATCTACAGATAATGTTAATCAATTATGTCTTGGAATAGAAGTGAAATACTTCTATTTCAGTTAGATGTTTCCATCTAACTGAGGCATTATTTGTACAATAAATTTGCATGAGATAAGCTTAAATTCACTTTTTAGGGCGTGCCTCTTGCTGCTACCTGCCCTCTGGGAGGACTGCAGGCTGGGGGGCTGTGTTGGGCTTTTCCTGGGGAGTGTGTGCTCCTGGATCTGTGCGTGGGATAACAGCAGGCTGCCACTGCTGGCTGGGGCCGGCAGCAGCACCAGACTGATTCTTCCTGAAGCCCAGGGTGGGCGCGCTAAGTGTCAGGAACAGCCCAGCTCCCCTGGATCTGGACTCGGGATGACAGTAGGCTGTCTCTGTAGGCTGGGGCTGGTGGCAGCACTGGGCTGTTCCTGGTGCTTGGCATGGGTGTGCCAAGTGCCAGGAAAAATCAGCTTGGTGCCACTGCCAGCTGCAGCCTGCAGCCGCAGCTTGCTATCATCCCATATGCAGATCTGGGGGCACATGCCCCCCTGGGAAGAGCCCAACACATCCCACCAGCCCTCAGCCCTCCTGGGGGGTGCAGAGCAGCAAGAGACATGCACCGCAACCTTCCCCACCCCCTCAACACCAACTGACAGTTCTTGTTGTAGCTGGTGCTGGTTGCTCCCAGGGCTGCTGCAGCAAGGGCTAGGGTGTGTGTGGACAAGCTGTGCTGCATCCTGCACTGCATGAGGCTCTGCTTGATGCCACTCCCCCCAGATCCTGCTGCAGCAGCTCTGGGAGCAGCTGACACTGGCTGCACCATGGCACAGCTCAGTCCAGGAGCTGGAGTGAGTGAGGTGTGTGGGGACAGGCGTGCTCTAGTCCCCCCAGCTTCTGACTTGAGCCATGGCAGGCATGTGGCTGCATTTTCTGAGTCAAAAGTGAACGTGTGTTCATTTAGTTATTGGTTCAATCTCTGCAGTTTAGACTAACCTGCAAAGATTGAATCAACTCAGCCTCTGGCTTTTTGACTGTCTGTATTTAGCATGTGACTGCCATCAGGTCATATGCTATTTTGGGGTGAACTATGGAGTTCTTATTGGATTGACTTGAAATGAAAATATTTTGGTTTTGTATATGTCCCTCCTCCCCCCACCCAATACAAAGTATTTCATTTAAGCCGATATACAACCTTTCATTTAGGTTTTTTTTTAAAATTTGTTACATTCAAATAAATTTAGGTTTAAAAACTAATTTAAAAATGAAACATTAACTTGCTTTGTGTTAATTTTTTGTGTTAATTTTTGTTGTTTATTGTTTAACTGAAACTTTGTTTTATTTTGCATGAACACACAACCAGTTTTAGTTTACCTGAATCCACACTTTTCATGGAAAAAAAAATGCCCAGCTTGAGTTATGTAGGCACAAAAGTCAGAGATTCCGAATTTGTAAAACTCTCTCATAGCAAAATGCAAAAAACCATTTGCTACTATATATTTCCATTGCAGAGCAGATGGAATCATAGTAGCTAGGGAAGAAATCTGGGCTGGAGATCAAGCACTATTATTCATATTATTTCATATTTTTTACTGTAGTAACATTTGGATGCCTGGAATGAGGTCTAGACCCCTTGAACTAGGTATTGTACAAACACAAGATATGTCTACCTGATACAAGGCAGTGTGCTGTATAGAGACTACTCTGACTAGCTGTAAACAAGGTAAGTGCAGAGTTGGAAACACCATAACCCCATTAGTGAGATGCTTCTCAGCAGAACTGTTTAGATTGGGTGCACTCCCACCCTCATGTGACTACCATGTTTCTAATTCCAGAGCTGGGACATGCAGAGTTAGCTGTGGTATCTTGGCTGCCTGTGTGTAATAGACATAGCTACAGAGAAAACAGTTGTTCCTATCCCAAAGAGCAATATCTGAAAAAAGATACACTTCTCCTGGATGACACTGGAAGGTGGGAAGATAAAGGACATATATATTTTGAAATGCTAAATGGGCTCAAATGAACATCTGATCTTTTTGTAATGCAATGGATTGCTTTGGCATCGGTCCAAAGCATGCAATTTATGGTGAGGGCCCATGCCTCCATATTCAAACAACATGTAGCTCTTCTTGTCTTGTTGCTGCTCCTACTTTTGGCATACATGGGGGTCAGGACTAGACTGTGGCTTCCAATAAGGAATTCGTAGTAGTCCTAAAGATATAGATTGGGCATAGCTTTTCACATTTGTCATCAGGTACTAATACCCAGGACCAATGATATCAACTGGTACCAGTATCAGATGTTTACTAGGATAACTTTGCTTTATATTTTGATATTGTTATCTTAGTAGAGAAATAATTTGAAATAAAATTTTAGCCTGCACATTTAATCATGTAATCATGTATGTTTCTCATTGTTTCTCTATTCAGTCAATACCATTTTAATAATGTTTATATTCTGTCTATTTATAGTTGCAAATGCAAAGGGTTTTATCTTTGATTTTTATACAGTGGTCTGTTTTAATGTTCATCCATTGTCCTGACTGATGCCAGTAACCCCTTTGCTTGGCCAGAATACGTTCTGCACTTTTGTTTTCTGATTATTTTCCAGGAATACTGTAGGGATCTTTAGGAACAAGCTATAGGTGCATTGTCATCTCTTTCCCTGAAGGATTTACTAAGTATCATGCAGTTTTTTTGGAATCTAACAGAAGGATAATTTTTATGGGAAATCTGCCATGCTGAAATTACTTTGGGACACCAGATGCAGTTGACAAGCTGAAGCTCTTAAAACTGGTTAATTATAAAGATGTTATTTCACCCTTGGCTGAAATAGCTGATGCTTATTCTCTTAAGCATGGTCAAGCTAACACCTTGGCCTCATCATTGGGCAGTTTTTAGTTTTGTTCCCAGCCCTCATAATTTAGTGGATTACGTTGGCTGCCAAGTGTGATCCAAAAAATGTTCCCGCTCTTCAATCTAAATTACAGCATAATCCTGTTACAGAGATGACTCAAGCATTCACAGATGTGGCTGCTGCTAAGGAGATGAGAACATTTTTCATGTCTCTGACTACTTTCAATCTAGATCTCATCATTGGAATTATTAAAGCAAAGACTTGTTTTTTATTGGATATGGTAGAAATCAAGTAGATTTTATTCACCTGAAACTGTCTCAGGCATTCCTAAAACCAGAGGCATAACAGGGCAGTCCCACAGGTAGGGCAGCACCAGCTTCTGCTACACTGATTACAGTGTCACAGTGCGGTGGCAATGACTGCTTTGGTGTCCTCCTCCACACCACCACCACAAAGGTAGTGGCCAGGGCTTCTGTCCTGATCACTGTCATCCCCCCTTGTACTCTATTACCTGAAACTGAGATTTTCTGAAGACCTGAGTAACTTGTTTTGAAATAAATGCATACTCTTTTAGAAGAGAGACATAAGTTATACTGAAAGACAATGAAATCCATGTTGTCACCAACCAAGGCGATCTATAGGTTTGATTAATCAAACATATGGTATTTTCAAGGATGATCTGACAAGCAGGCTAAGCATTTTAAATTAAATAGCAAAAGTGATGTTAAATGACTTTAAAAAAATCTGACTATTTCTCAAGGTATAAAAGCTTTTCCTTCCCCTATGTCCAACAAACCCTGACATGAGCTGTTTTGCCAATATGCACAAACATGGCATCCTATGGGAGAATATTTCGTGTCTGTGTCAATTAGAGGTGATCTAGTGAATACACTGCTGAGCAGAAAATATCCCCAGGAGCACAGAACATACTATTTCTTTCAGTTTGGAAACAGATATCGTTAACTTCGGTTCATTAGTAAAGGACAGAAGAAGAGACATCTTCTGCTACAGTGGTAGGATCTCTTCTCAGAAATGCTGTGGAGAGCTCATCGTTAAAACATGTAGAGTGTGTTTTTACTGTCTGGACTACATGAGGAATTAAGTCTGCTCCAACTGTAAGCATGCTAAATGCTTTAGCTCAGGTGAAACACACTTAAACTTTTACCTTTTGATATTCTTGCTTCATATATGGATCTTGGAACAATTAAACTTACATTCAAATTCTCTTCTCAGTTTCAACCTTGCTTAGTTCTTCCACTATCCTTTATCCAGAGTCTTACTTGCCATAGCTAGACTGGAACAAATTTACTGGGTCTACTCATTATATATACTTAAATGAATATGTGTGGTGTATAGATATTCTTATTGTGAACGAGTCCAATTATCCCACGGTCTGTACCCATCCGGACAATAATCTCCGGATGGAAGTGCCCTGTCTCTGGAGCTGCGTACGTCAAAATCCTCCTGCCACGACTTTGATGGTTCCTTGGTTCAGTGTTTTCATTCTGACGCGCGTATGTCCAAAATAAGGACACCAGTTATTCCAGGTGTGGGGTCTTTGAGGCCTCCTTCCTCCTCTACACCCTCACCCGGGCCTCCGTAACAAATCACAGTTGTCCTTCAAGTCTCCCCCTCTAGGGAGAGTGAAGGCAATGCCTCAAATGTAAGAGTCCAGAAACCAACAACTATGAGCCAAACAAACAGTTCCACCCCTGGGCCTTAGGCCCCGGGTTCCTATGTTAGTTGGCTTTAATAAAGTTCAAAAGTCCTTTATCAGGGGGATCCTTTCCTTCCCCTTCCTGGGGATGGCTGTCTGCCCCCTCAGAGTCTTTCCACTCCTGTGGTGATCCTGTCTTGCGCCTGAGGTGCACTGTGGCTGGGCTTAGCAGCCCTGTAACCCGAGCTGCCCGCCGTGCATTCCCAGCCGGGGTTAGGCGCCTCCGGCCGCCATGACTCCTTCGCCCCTGTTGTCTCACCCTTCCGGGGCCTTACCCTTGCCCCAGAATGTACGAGTCAGGCGCATGTCGGCGTGCCTCCGCTGCGTCGGGCTTCCGCTGGCGATCTGCTCCCAAACCGGCACTTCCGGTCCCCTTCTCCTTCATTCCGGCCTGGCTTTTAAGCCAGCTGGTTTCGCCGCACACCTGCAATGGGTAAGTAAGCGCCCCACCCCCAGGGGCCGCAGGCGGGTTGTACCTGCGGAGCCGTCCGCCCCGCGGGTCTTGGGGCTTGTCTGCACAACTGTGCTCGCACACTTATCTAAGATGCTGACAAGAGATCTTCTTTATTCAGTGATGCAGTAAGTAACCCCTCTGCCTCTGCCCATTCCATCTGCAGAACCCCCGCCTAGATTTCTTGTCTGGGAAGCTATACTACTTAAAGGTACCATTTTCAATTCCACATCTTCTTTTTCCACAAAAACTTAATATTAAAAACCCTTAACAAATAATGTCTATTTAAAAGAAAATCCCAAACTGTGGATCCCAGCCTATTAATTAAATAAGTAATGGTGGTCCATTGGACTAGAGCATACTTCCACTTACTGGCCTCCTTTGAAATATCAGTACTATTTTTGATAGGATGCAGTAAGTGTTATTTTTTTTGACAGAGTTATGTCCAGGGGCTTGATTCCATTTGACTGTTCTAGTTACTGGATAACTGAGACCATTTCAGAAAACCCCTGCAAACTCAATGCCTCTTACACCCTTTCCTTTTTGAACCTAGAGAGTGTCGCCTCTTCCTCCCTTAGTACATGCCCATCTGGGTGGTGGCATCAAAGGCCAGAAGGAAAGTTTACATGCATGGTTGCAGATTGTAATACTGATTTCTCTAAGAGAAATGTACTGCATCTAGTTTACTAACCAAATGGATTAGAGATAATGTGAAGATGTGATGCATCCTGAAGAAGGGTGTTTGTACCCGAAAGATTGCAAAAAACAATTTTTCCAACTATTTAGTTGGTCTAAAAAAAAGAAATCACATTTACCCAAAGAAACTTGTCTTGACTTCAGCAAGGCTTTTAACACTGTCTCCCATAAAGTTTTCATTAACAAAGTAAGAAAATCCAGATTAGATGAAAGTACTATTAGGTGAACACAAAACTGGTTGGATCATCATCGTCCTCAATGGCTCAGTGTTTAGGTGGGGGAAGGTATCACTTCCTGTATCTCTAGAGTTTTTCAGCCATGTTAGAAGTTTTAGCTGCTCTATTTTTCCAGTTTTTTTTCCCCTTTTAATATCTGTTACTCCTGATGGTTTTCAGAAATCACTCAGGATCCAAATTGCTTGAAGAACATCTTTTTTTTTCCTTTCTTCAATAATGCAATTTTTGCATGAGCTGCTTCTGCAGCACCCATCCAGATTTTTCTCCAGGAAACTATTGTTTTTAGGCACATAGGTCAGTGGAAAATGTACATTGCAGCATGAAAAAATGTGTGTGACTGATGTCATGGGTTTGGGCCACAAGTATTCAGTGAATATGCCAATCAAATCAAAAAGGAAAGAAAGAAAAATGAGGTATTATGCCAACTGATTAATGAACCTTACTTAAACTAGCTGTTTGTTTGAAGAAGTGATCAACACTTTATAAAGGCTGTCAGAATTCGTGGGGTAACAGCTTTTCAAGAATGAAATGATTTTGAAGAGTGTTTCTACAGTGTTAGAAACAGATGTGTTTTCTTTCACAATAAAATCAACGTGTTATTCTGTTACCTCTTTTATATTACCAGAACATATGTATCCCATTCTCAGTTTGTGCACAAGACATAAATTTATCCCACCCTCAGCTTATGCATGAAATGGGAGGGGAGGGGTTTTTGGAGGGGGTGGGGGAAAAATGGGGAGGGAGAAGGTTGTAGCAGTAAAAATGCTGAAGTATGATTGCCTACAACAGTAAACAGAATTTATATTCATCTCCAGCCTGTTTAAAGGGAATGGGGGTTTTGCACTTGTTTATAACTTAGTTGGATTTGGCCTGTGCATGTATTGGGGATAGTTTGCATGTTTGCATATGACTGTGTGTTCTTGGATGGCTAGCTTACCTCATACCTCTAAAGCATTTGACAGAGGCCATTGCAGGAGAGAACATACTATACTAAATGGATCACTGCAATTATAGCTAGTCCTTTGTTTATATAGAGAGAAGCTGCTTGGGAATCACCAAACCGTATAATCAAATCCACCTTTCCCTCCTACCAAATCTTGCAAAGGAGAATTGACTTGATTTTTATTTCACCTAGCTGATTTCCAGAGCTGACCTGAGCAGGGTTTGGGGCCCGGGGCAAATCAGCCCATGTGGGGCTCCGACCCTGCTCCAAGCCCATGCACCCTGGACCTGAAGAAGCTGCCACTGTCATTGGCGTGGCAGTGGCAGCAGCAGCAGCAGCAGAAGGGAATGTGTATCTCACAGACCTCTATGGGAGTTCTACAGATGCTCCCAATCTGGAAAATGAAGGCTTCCCATTTGAAATAAAACAGTGAAAAATCTGAACACACCTCATGGGTATGTGTTCAGCAGGCTAAGCACTGCGTTACATAAAAAAAGTAAGCTAAATCTCACATTTTATTTGTCGTTAACAGAAAGTAGGAGCTGAAGTATACACAAAGTGTAAGTTGCCACAAATCTCTTATTTCTTTTTGTCTTCTCTTGCAAGGAATTACCTCTAACGGAAGGTGGATGTCAAGCCATATTGTAAGAAGGAGAAAGGGTTTGCACTTTTTATTGTACTATTTAAGGCATGACCTTTGCTTCCACGTTTCATTTATTATTAGTGTAGGTGGCAAAGTAGCTTACTAGCACAGGCTTCAGATCCCACAAGATGAGCTTTCTGAGACTAACAACATACTTTACCTTGAATGTCTGTCATGTATTTCCTTGAACCTCCGTTACCGTAGTAATTTTCTCTACAGCAAAGGAAGAGCGTAATAATTTCTGCTCATTCACATAGCTAATGCATATTATTATATTCACAAGTATTGAACCTACTTTTAGTCTCAGTTCAGTGGCTAAAGGTTCCCACTTGGGATGTACTTAAAATAAAATGCCCTTGCTACCCCAAATCATTATTTCAGTAAAAACAAAGTATACTTGTGAAATGTTTTAAAGGGGAAATCTATTGTAATTCCTATTTAAAAGAGAAACATGGTAACTGCAAAATAAGATACACGTTCAAAACTCTAGTCATCAAGATTTTACTTAACTGCATGTGGCTTCTGGCACCTAACGTGTATTTATACTTTAGAAGACAGCAATACCTACAAAAGCACTGTGATGCTAGGGTGAATGCTTACCTTGTGAATATATGAGCAGGATTCATCATTTTGATACTACGGCAATTCTGTAAGTATAATGGCAAGTTTCATTTATGCTAAATATTGTCTTCTTACCTACCTTAAGCTTTTATACTGCCTGGGTTTCATTACCTTTTTATTCAAGTGCTGTATACATGAAATCAGTAGTAGTAGCTAAGTTCTTCATAGACTGTGGAAACTGGTGTTTTTTTCCTTTTCATTGGGAAAAAAATCTACATGGAGAGCCATTTTATTTTATTTTATTTTATTTTTCTTGCTAGGTGGTTTCTAAGGTACAAAGGACTGTAGATATTGAGAGTAATGTTTTAATTGGAAATTTTGGCTAGAATTTTCCCTTTCTTTTACCTTATATGATTTTTAAAATTCTCTCTAATCTATTAATATCCTTTCTTCTGAGCTCTATACAATATACTGGAGAAATTGCTCCTAAGTCCTGACTAGGTTTTCAGAATTACTGAATAAGTGAGTAGATTAAAAAAATGCATTGTAGGTTGTGTGCTGAGTAACTCATGCGGCATGAGATCTCTAAACTGCACAAACATACTAAATGAAGCTGAAAGTTAGATACATTAGTGTAATTCTGCCTATAGGCATATTCCTCACAATTCAATAGTCAGTTTGCCACAGGAAAATTACAGGTGTTAATATTTTTGCAATCTTATCAATTGTAATTAATACATTCAGTTGAAGAACAGAAGTTTGATACAATGTCTTAATTTTCTGAACAATGTGTTTATTTCCTCTTATGTATGTAATTTATTGGTCCTGGGTATGACTGTAACCTGCACCTGACTGGAGGGCCTGTTGGCAATGTAGCAGGGCTATTCATGACTGAGTATTTCCTATAAAATACCACAATGTTGCAAATTCCAGAACAAGGTGAGTGTAGGGTGCCTCAGAAAGCCAGCTCCCACTGCCTTGTGGGCACGGCTGGAGAAAGGCTAAGGGACATCACTCTGACAGTAATGCACCCTCGCCGAGGCACTAGGCAGTCAGCAGCAGTTCTTATCTGTTGCTCACTGGCAGAAACTATAACCACTGAGGCACTGAACGTTTGGACTCAGCCAGACGCTTGGATTCTGTCTCATGGTCTTGTCAAAGATTAAAGTCTTTGATTTCAGATGCCGATGGCAAAAAGTCAGATGACAAAGGGTCAGAAGCTAACACAACAAACTCTGTGGTTGTAATTTATCCCTCTGTATTGACAGTGTTGCATATACCCATCCCTATCTGTGCTTCATTTCAAATTACTTGAGTTCTCATACTAGAGAAACAAACTGACCTTGACGGCCCAGCACAAAAGATAAAGTATCTATAGTAACGAGATTAGCTGACTTTAGTAAAGTTGTAGAATTAAATATACTACGCGCGCCATCCTGTGACCAAACAGAACCAGTACCACCCAAGTAAAAAGAACCCCCCTTTTTTTATGAAACCTGAGCAAACAAAGAAAGCACAAGTGCCAACTCATTAATTATTTATAATTGGCGTATAGTAATTGGTCACCTGCGGAAAGTATAACTTTGAAAGAGCTTCCGCCCAAAGCAGAGAACTGCATATACACTCAAGAAGAACAGATCGTGCACGAATATTTCTCTCCGCTTACATTATCTTTCTGGCGTATCCCCGTTTATCTCTCTATTTCTGGTGTTATCTTTCTTATCAAGAGCTCTTGGTAATCTGCAGACTGCAACGGCTTATATGAATCTCTTGGAAGCAACTGTCTTACCCACCCTGTATATGCTGGGTAACATGATATCTGCATGCTGTAACTGAATGAATAAATCAGCTCCACTGCCTACGCTCTAGCCATCAGAAGCGTAAGTAAAATAAATCTTTTGTGAAAACATCACGCTGTGTTTAAATCATCCTGACTCCTGCTCACTGTTATCACCCACCTGCCCGGTCATAAATCCCACTCCTCGCGCCAAGCCGGTCGTGCTGACCCAGGCTCGCAGGTCAAGGGTGCACCGGTGTATGGGGTGTGACAGGTCTAAAGTGGGGATGGTAGGTCTTGGGCAGCCTCCACTCCTCTATACTCTTGCCTAGGCATACTTGGCAAAGGTCTTGGTGTGATGGTTACAGTACTCCATACAAACTAATTCACCAGGCACCTGACCTGATCTCTTATGCATACACCATGATGCAGAGGATCATGTAATTTATTATGCGACTATGTAATTTATTAAGGTGTATATCAGAAGAAGCTTTAAATCAGCAAATGGAGTTCAGGGCATAAACATTCACTTGATTGTTATCTATCAGTTAGACTGTAATGCTGCTTAAATATTCACGGTGGTTCAAGGATGCTCTGAAAATGCCTCCTTGTCTTTTATGATTTGACTTCAATCAGATCAGCAATCTCTCTTATATCAACACATTTGCTAGCAGAATTGTACTTCACTGAATAAAAGCCATGTGTTTTACTCAGGAGTGGCAGATTTTAATAAGAAGTTAATCAAAGAAGCTCAGATGCCTGAAACAGATTTCTTTACTCTTAAGTGTAGTGTTTTTTTCCAGCAAGTTTATCCCATATAAAGTAGAAAATAAAATGTGGATAAAAAAGTGTGTAGTAAATGTGTGAGCACCAAAAGACTTTATCTTGCATATTATTAAAATGTATAGTGCAAATAAAAAAAGCAATGGTAGGGTAAATTTTAATAATTGTAGTTCTTAATGCCTGCTCATGGATGCAACTCCCAATCTTTTAGTCATGTGAAGCTATTTCCAGGCTTTAAGGGACAAGCAAACCAATAATAGATATTAACTATGACTACTTAATTATTAAATAAAGAAGATAAAAATAGGCCATAAACAATGGTTACCTCCATTGTGGTTTCTTCATTGTGTATTCAGTGGAGACCTTTCAACAGTAAATACCCCTTTAAAGTAGGTCTAATGGGTCTAAATTGAAGTTGTTCTTATGAAGGTAGATTAGGACTGAAATCTATTGACTTGAGAAATAATATAAAGTCTTGTCTCAGTGTATTACTGGCAACTTTATAATTTGTTGATGAAGAAAAAGATTTCTTTAAAGGACTGGTGAATCTTGAACCTGAATAGTTTGTAAATAGGTAGAAGTAAGTCATTGTAAAAAAGCGCCTGATCAAAAAAGGTGCCAACAGGGTAGGTGTTAACAACGCCTACATTTTAAGTGACTGGCCTTTACAGTACTGAACTCCATGTTGGTGGTGTTTGTGGGTTGTTTGTGTGCCAGTGTTGTAAATACTTTTGATCTTGTTGTAGGAAATTCTCGGAACACTGGTAAAACAAGTCTTAAGTCTTTATTTTATGAATCGGTTTGGTGAGACATCCCTCTGCCTCCACTGTGGTTTAAGAGGAGTTGCAGTTCTGTTTAAAATGAGTGTAAACACCTCTGTATGTCTTTCTGCTTTTATAATCTTTTTAAACATGACTGATTTAAATAAAAAGTCATCAGACAAAATGTCAGAATTTTTAAAATGGTTTATTCTTAACAACCTGTTTCTTGAAGAGGTATCTTTTGTCTTTGGTCAGGATTTTCATGGGCTTTTTTAGATAATGGATCTTTTTTGTACACAATTTGTTTCCTCCTTTAGTAACAAGTTATAGTATCATTTTCCACTAATTTGGACACAGGACACTCTATGTCTTACATAACAATGACAACCACTTATGTGTAGATGTATTTGCAAATGCACATCTCAAAAGAGGCCCCTGCTCTTTTAAGCATTTAAGGGATCAACAAAAGTTCCCAGTTTCAAAGCTGAAACACAAATGAGAAGTAATCAGCATTGTCTATAAAACATTTTTTCAATTGCAAATGTTTTCCTTGATGTTAAATGAATGAAGATTGGAGATCACTCCCAAAAGACATCATTCTCATTTTCAATAATTCTGTGCTTCTTTGCGTAGGTTGGAAACACAGCTTTTCTCTTTGCAAAGAACAGGGGGGAGGAAGACCTGCTATGGCTTATTTTTATAGCTCTGATAACATCTCTTTTCTTGAATACAGAATTCCTGTATATTTTTTGCATAATACAAGCTTGCAAAATATCCTACAAAGTTGTTTTTCTTAAGATAAGGTAATATCTGTATTAAACTGGCATCCTACTACCAGAGGATTATCTGTTATTGTTATTATTGGTTTTGTAGTGAAGACACTTAAGCCTGTCCCTGGATGATATAAACAGGGGTCTTTCAAAAATGTCCTGAACTGGTTTGACATTACACATAACTTAATAAGCAAATTAACCTACGTACTTATAAGCATTTGAGATACCAAATTCTCCAAGTATATTTATGAACGTAACTGTAAATACATCTTTAAAAACTCAGTAAAAGTATTTTTTCTTAATACAATGCTATAAAATAAATTATGATAATTTTAATAGGTAAACTTTTTTCATAAGTAATGAGATCTAAGGCAGTAATAGCAGAAATACACACCAGTATGTAAACATGGTTGATTTTAGAGTTAGCAAGTACAATGGCTTTTTGATAGTCTAACTTTGTACTATATCTGACTGAATCATTACTCCTGATTTTGGATTGTCTTGTCATTAATCTGAATTGAAGGCTTTTTTACTGGGGCCCATTAGAGTCTTTTCATTGAACACACATATTTCTTACCTCCTTGTGGATTCTAGAAGAGGGAGCACTGACTGCAGATATATAATTACAACAAATGGAAATCTTCTGTTCCCTGATTATGAAGTCTCTGATTTATACTGATAGTCCTGGAGATTGCCCCCAATCTCAAATCTTCCCATGTGTGCTTGGGAAGTCTGAGCTGAATATTGCTGCATATTAATGATGGAGCTGGCAGGATGGATAGCAGTTGTTCTTGCTCCTACATTTTTCTTTTTGAGAGACGCAGAAGTTGGATAGTGAGGTAATTGCTCATCTTTTCTGAGACGTCTTTCATGTAATGGTCAGCAGGGTTCTATTTTGTTACATTTTCTGTTTGTAAGGCCATCAGAGACTATTTGAGACATTTGTGGCTGTGGTAAGACCTGATTAGGACACTGGTCTAATACATGGGGGGTTTCATTTCATATCCCTGTCACATCACTATGTAATCTTGGGTAAGGTCATATCCCTCTGTGCCGTATCTGTAAAATAGAGGTGTCATGAAGGCAAGTGCAACAAAGATTATGAGATGCTCAGAAATTATGGTTAGCTATTAGATATCTTGTCTTTTTCATGCAGATGCTTTTCATGCCCACTGCTTGTATGAAAAAGAGGACATAGTTAATTAAAGCTTATTTTAAGTATGGATGGAGAGTTCCTATGGAGAAGCCACTTTTTGTCAAGGATATTTGGGTTGTTTTGAGCGACTGGAAGCAACAGTAGCCAAGATTGCTTTGTTCCCTTTGGGAAACTGTGTTCTTTTCTTTCAAATGTAGACCTTATCACAAATGTCCATTATGGATCTAAATGATACCACTGTAATATTCACTACTTGGGAGAACAATCAAAAGCTTCAATTAGCGCAGAATATGGAGTAAACCATATTATATCTGTGACAATGACTTCTATTTTTTCTGTGGTCTGACTCTTGAATCTCTGAGGCCACCTGGTTTCCTATGTACTCTAAGAATAATTGGATTGAACATTATGAGAACTGTAGGTGTCTGTGGAGCCTCTTTCTCTCGATTTTCTCTGCTAACCTAAAGGACATACCTCAAGGTCTCTTTGGTAACTTAGGACAGGTGTGAAAGGGAGTTACTTCGCCTAAACGGATTAAGCTGTACACTTAGTTGAAGACATCTGTGCCACTAGAACAGTCTGGCATTTTTTAGGCATTGTTTTTATTGCTGACAATTGTTGGCATTATGCCATTCTTCATTTTAATTGTCCTTAACAGATGTAAATGCTTTCAGAGGCTTGCACAGTGGCAGGTGTGCTTGGCAGCATTCTTTTTTATATAAGTAGTTCTCTAAACTACAGATGGTGTATTAGGCTACTTATCTTCTGTATCTTTCTCTTCCGGGGGCGAAGACTAACCGTGATGAAGTATAACTGCTTTATATTTATTCTAACTCCTTTTATCTGTAGTTGACTCTTAAAGTGACTAGTAATGAAGTTACTGGCTAGACTGGCTAGGCTAATAGCCTGCTGATGACCATGTCCTTTGGGGTCCAGGGACCCATGAGTTCTGCAGTAGACCATGCCCCCCAACTTCTAGTGGTCCACTGGTCTACCGGTGAGTCAGATGAAATGGATCTGTGGGCCAAAGCCAGCCCACAGGGCAGGTGTTTGACACTTTTGCACTATACTAAAGCTTTGTCTACACTGCAAATAGTCAAGACGGTGCCTTCAAAAGCTACCTCCCAAATGAGATGCAGTGTATCTGTATACACATAGTGCTACAAGAGGACTAATTAGCACCACTCGGAGGTACTGTAAGTCTATGGTACAGACATGCACAAAGAATAATGACATATCAAGGTGACTTGCTATAGCTCTGAGTCAGGCCTTATGATGAGAGACTGAGAGCCGTGGGACTCTTCAGACTGGAAAAGCGCAGGCTCATGGGGGGACCTGGTGGCTGCCTATAAGTATATAAGAGGTGTACATCAGGATCTGGGGGAATGACTGTTCACCAGAGCACCCTAAGGGATGACAAGGTCAAACGGTTACAAACTCCTCCAAGACCTTTTGAGGCTGGACATCAGGAAAAACTTCTTTACTGTCTGAGCCTCAAAGGCATGGAACAGACTGCTGCCAGAGGTGGTGCAAGCACCTACTCTGGACTCCTTTAAGAAGTGGTTGGATGCTTATTTTGCTGGGATCCTTTGACCCTGGCTGACTTCCTGCCCCTGGGGCATGGGGCTGGAATTGATGATCTCCAGGGTCCCTTCCAGCCTAATGTCTATGCAAACTATGAAATCTATGACATTTTTTAACCCATGCTTGAATTCAGACATGTTCAAGTGCTTTCTTGGACAGAAATACAGGAATAGGATCTTGAACTGGTATAATTCTATAATATTCTTGTGGGGTTCTTGTTGTTTGTTTTTTGAGAGGACTTTGTAACTGTAAGCTTTGTATCGGTTTTTGATATATATACTGTAAGCTTTGTATCGGTTTTTGATATATATACTTAGTCTTATTGAGTGTATAAAATAGAGGCACCAAGGGACAGAACTAAGGTTGCTGAGATGTAAATAAATCTGTCATTTTGCGACTTGACTTTGCATCTCTAATAAATTTCTTTTAACATAAATGTTTTTCTGTGATATATTTGTATCTGCTGTCACTGGCCTGCATTCTGAAATACCAAAGCTTCCATTTCATATACTTATTAGTTCTCAGCATGTCACAAAATGGGTAGGCTTGACTTTTGAATCTAGCTGAGCAGACTGAAACCACATTTTTCTAACTAAATACATTTCTAAAGGAAGGAAAAATATTTGTAACACCTAAAACTGTATTAAATATTATGAGACAAAGATAATAACTGTTGTCATAGATGGGGCTAATGCAGCGACATAACAACAGGGTCTGTGCGGTGGGTGGTAGCTTCAGCAGGAGGCACCAGGCCAACTGCAGTACTTGGGATAGCAGTGGCAGAAGCTGCTGCTCTTCTTTCTCCTCCGTGGATGTCCAGGGCTAGTGTCCTAGTAACCCAACACTCAGTCTGCTACTGGGACAATGTATGAGAGGATTCTTTCTGTACCACACAAAAGAGACTAATGTCATTGACAAGGTTGTATAGAGAGGGCTCTTTCATTTAAGTAGAAAAACAAAACATGGTTTCTAGCTTCTGCAGTCAAATATTTACTGCTGTTACTGAGCTCATAGTTTCATAGTTTCTAGGGTCGGAAGGGACCTGAGCAGATCATCTAGTCCGACCCCCTGCCATGGCAGGAAAGAGTACTGGGGTC
>NW_017728886.1:199254568-199258084 GCF_001723895.1 Crocodylus porosus | reverse complement strand
ACCTTGCGTGCCGAGGGGTCCCGGCGACAGATGGGGCCCTCCGTAACTCTCAGGATGGAGTCACCAATGATGATCATGTGACGCTTCTTCCTCCTGGCCTTCTTGCCTCCTTTAGCTTGCACGGGACATGGTGAGCGTGGAGTTGCCTCCTCCCCGGTTTTGTCCTCTCCTTCCTCCTCCTCCAGGGCTGCCAGGACTTTGTACCTGTTCTCCAGCCGGACTGGAGGAACCGGTGCTGCCGTGTGTCGAGCAGCCCTGGCATGGGAGGTGACCATCTGCCACTTAGCAGTGGAGGGCTCATCTTGAGGTGCATCCTCCTTGGTCGTACAACCCTGCAGGGAAAGAAAAAATCTGTCAATTTCCTCCTCAGCCTCCCTGATTCCCCTCAGCTTGCTAACCTCCTCCTGGAGCTCCCTCACCTGTGCCTCCAGGGCCCTAAGGCGGGCACCTGCAGGACAGGTGTGGGGGTCTCCAGTCCCTGCCTCCCCAGGCCTTGCTGGGCAGCTCCCGCAGGCCAGGGGGTTGGGGGATGCCAGCCCCCCTGTGGGCTCCATCTGGCTTGTACCACTACTTTGAAGAAAAAATGGAGAATGTTATTATCAGCCTTTGTAAGACCAGTGGCAGAACATCAGTTGATGGGGAGTGAAGTGGTGGCCATGGATAGGTGCAGAGCAGTGGAAGATTTTTGAGTAAAACTGGTTTTATTTCTATTTACTGGCCAAGCTGAATGCCTTGTTCTCCCTTCTATAAATCTCTCTTTGGCTTTTTAATTCCTCAAACTCATAGATTCTTTCATCTTTCTAGCCTAGGCTCTTTATAGACCATTAAATCCTGTGGCTGCTTCTCCATAGGATGCTCAAAAATATGTTCTTATCCTTTTCTTAGCACTAGGGAAAGCATACTCCTGGTTCTCACTTCTCATCTCTCATGATAATAATAATGATAATTATTATTTGTACCTCCAAATGTTCAATAATTTCCTTTTACTTCTTCTGAGAGTACTAAACCATATGTTTATTAAGGTCCTGACAATAGGTGTAGGGGCAGTATACATATATACAGTTATTTGGAAATAGTTATTCTTGAGTGCATATTGCACATTGCATTCAATGAGAGGATGCGCTTAAATGGAAACTTTATAAGTGGATTAAATTAACCAGGAATAAGGACTTGTAATTAGGATGTTGACACCTGAAGTTAGCCAGCGAGCTTTAAATCCAAACCATGCCTCACTTTGAAAACATCTTCAAGTGCAGATAAACCCTTTTATCTATGACAAAATGCATACATAAATGCTATGTCTAGCCCGGAGATGTAACCAGCATTTTTGGCTCTATGAGCTGAAAAAAGGAGGGTAGATTGTCAGCTGGTTACTGTGAGCATATCAATTTAGCCACTAGGCTGTTTGGTTTGGGATCAAGAAGGCAGAGTTGGGGGTAAAGCAATGGCAAGTTCATTATAACATATACACACACAACAGTTAACAGAAAGATAAATGTGATAAGCAGATAATGCAATATTAAAGAGCTAATAGTAAATAATAACAACAGATAACAACAACAGATAAATAGATTAATCTGTCACAGGCCAGCTGAGCACTGTGAGTGTATCAGCCACTGGCTGTTGAAAACAACTGTTGCAGAGCACCTTAGTGCACAGGTGCTGGGGCAACTGCCAAGAGGCTTGAGTTTCTGTTTACTGTTTAAAACTGGAGGACTGGGTGAGGCTATTAGGGGTTGGAGGAGGCCTCATAGGGGCTCCACGGTAGTGTGGGGACCCTGGTGCCAGAGTGGGTGCAGCATTGGGATGTACACTGACCCCAGCCCCAAAAAGGGGAGCGAAGAATCGGAGGTCAGGTAAGGCTGAGGCCGCCTGATCCCTGCAGGGTGTTTGAGACCCCAAGGAGGAGATTTGGGGCCAGGCACGGCTATGGCCACCTGAGCCCTAAGGCGGTGGTAGCCCCAGAGAGGGGGCAGCATGAGAAGCCCCAGAGAAAAAGGGGACAAGCCAGGCAGTGCTGGTGGGGCACAGGCTGTGGGACAAGCCAGGGAGCGCTGGTGGGGTGTGGAGAGTAAAATTGACAAAACAACGGCCGGTACATCAGTGAAGCTTGGGATGTGGTAAAGGGGCGGTTGGAGCCACGCATAGCCCATAAGGCTGGGGTGCACTGAGTCACACAATACAGAACAGGGGCCAGGACTCGACAGAACACCACGTCCAAGGGGACAAAAGGCAGCCTCCCTTATAAATACATAACATCAAAGACACGTTGGGCGAGAACGAGGGTGCTTTAACGCGAACTTGGCACAGTAGGGGGCACTAGGGGAGATCGTGGCTGCTCCTAGGACAACAACAAATAGACAGACATGGGTTGGCAACTTATTGATAGTCCCTCAATGCCAGGTGTGCGCCAGGTGATTCCAGCAAAGTTAGGTGTCCCCAATCAATGCTGTCCGAGGGATTACTGGGGAAGGTCCCTTGATCAGGAGCCGATCCTCACTCACATTGGGAGTCCGGGGTCCGGGCGTGGAACAGCAATGATCGTTCTGTTCCCTCCTTCCTACTGGTCACGTGATGTACGTGCTTTTTATACCTAGTCTTATGCTAATCTGTTGGCTTTAGAGCCATTCATAATCTTGTTCTATAACTATTACCCTATGGGATTAAAGGTGTTAAAAATTATTATAAAAGGTTACTACCCAAACTTGGGTTTATCCAATAAGCAAATTACAACGCAGCATATTCAGGTTTGAAATTAACATTACTCTGCCTAAACCAACCCCTTTAGAACTCTCTGACTATGCTTTTTTGAGAGATGCTTTCCTGGAATGTGCTGGGTAGGCCAGGTGGTTGAATCTAGTTTTTATCATCATCAGGGCTAAACTCTGAGCAAGAAAGAACCGTAGGTCAGCAAATTTTACAACTATAGCTTTGTCTTTTAGGCCTACTCAGCTTACAAACAGTTACAAGTTACATTTGTGGGTTACAAAAATACAAGCTTTATATTAGACAAAAATTCCAAATGCCCCTAAGAAGCACATATTTATTGCTTATTAATTAATTTGGTTCTGGCTGTCACAGTAGGTCTAAGCACCAGAGAAGCTCAGGCACGGTCATGGGGCTGTTGCTGCTGCACAGGCTTGCTGGAGGTTGCAATTATGTTGTTACTGCTTCAGCCAAGGGGCAGGGCAAATGTAAATAAGGCAAGCTGGCCACCTGAACCTCAAGTTTTGACATGAGGTGAAATGATTGTTTTTCCTTCAGAGGGGATAGTATTATGAAAAAACTGAGTATTTAAGAAGGTAAAATAATTTTTTTTAACTTATTTTAAAGGAGGCTGGTACAGTATTCAGTAGGGAATGCCAAACTGGCCAGTTGTGGCCTTGGCTCCACCACGATCCGCTGGCTGGGAAACTGGCTCCGTGGTTGGACCCAGAGGGTTCTAATCGATGGCAGTCACTCATCGTGGTGCCCTGTGACCAGTGGGGTCCCTCAAGGCTCTGTCCTGGGACCCAT
>NW_017728886.1:199242455-199254146 GCF_001723895.1 Crocodylus porosus | reverse complement strand
GGGACTCTTTAGCCTGGAAAAGCATAGGCTCAGGGGTGATCTGATGGCCACCTATAAGTTTATCAGGGGTGACCACCAGGATCTGCGGGAACGTTTGTTCACCAGAGCGCCCCAAGGGATGACGAGGTCGAATGGTCACAAACTCCTGCAAGACCATGTCAGGCTGGACATAAGGAAGAATTTCTTTACTGTTCGAGCCCCCAAGGTCTGGAACAGCCTCCCACCGGAGGTGGTTCAAGCACCTACATTGAACACCTTCAAGAGTAAATTGGATGCTTATCTTGCTGGGATCCTATGACGACTCGATGATCTCCCGAGGTCCCTTCCAGCCCTAACGTCTATGAAATCTATGAAATCTATGATTTCAACCCTCTGTGAATAAGAGTAGTTCAGCACTCAAATAGACTGAAAACTGTATATCTTTACTATATCTATATTCAAACTAACAAAAGCTTTATTGGAACTTTGCTGATCACCTTCATGTGGGAAATGGCAGGGTAAGTTCAATATTTTCTGACATGCATTTTCTGTTTCATTCATGGAATGTTGTGAGCTCCTTTTTTGGCTCACTTCACAGGAAACTGCTCTTCATGGTTTTTAATGGAAAAAATCTGTGAATACTAGAAGGTATATTGCCACTGAAACACAGAGGTTTGAGATAAGCATTTTTGTCGTTCTGGTAGAATCATAGAAAATTAGGTTTGGAAGTGACCTCAGGAGGTCATTTAGACCAAACTCAAAGCAGGACCATCCTCAACCAGATCATTCCAGCCAAGGCTTTGTCTAGCTGGGTCTTAAAAACTTCCAAGGAAGGAGATTCAACAAGCTATCTGGGTAACCCGTTCCAGTGTTTTACAACCCTCCTAGTGAGATTTTTTTCCTTAACATCTAACTTAAACTTCCCTTGCCATTGCTCCTTGTTCTGTCATCTGCCACCACTGAGAATAGTCTCACTCCATTTTCTTTTGAACCTCCCTTCAGTTAGTTGAAGGCTGCTATTAAATCCCCTCTCAGTCTTCTCATCTCCAGACTAACTAAGCCGTGTTACCTCCCTCTGCCGGTAGCATTAAATATTTTAATAGTAGGTTCTTTATTGTACATTTAGAAATGTATTCAGATTGTTCAACTCTTTTTTTCTAAACAACAAAGTGGTAAGGAAAAGAGATGGGACTAAAACAAGCAATATTGGCTCAAAATAAGTTAGCATTAAAGATGTGATAAAAGCCAAATTAGGTAAAATTAAGTAATTATGTCCTGATATATTTTGACAGTTAAACGGCTTTTTGTATGTGGTAAAATAAAATAACTATATAGAATACTATGGCTGCACTATAGTTTAGTGGAAATATTGGCTCCTCAGACTTCTCTGTCCCTCTATGTGAGTACCTAGGTCTTATTTGTGCCCCCTCCCCCTTTTTTTTTTGCACCTTCTAAGTCTTATGTATACGCATACAATACTGGTGTAAAGGACTGCCTTCTTGGACTGATAACATGGGGTGAATGCCTCCACAAGCTTCGAGGTACATGAAAGCCAGGTACCCTGTCTATAAGAATGTAGTGGTGTATAGCTAAGCAGAAGTACTTAAAAATCATGAATCAAATCACAGAGAATCTTGATTTAAAAAAAAACAAAACAAACCAAAAATATATTTATGGTTCTTTTGCTTTGCATTCTGAGTTTTGGATATCTGTAGTCCTCTTTGATTGTCAAAGTTTCTCTGAAACTGAAAGCTAAAAACCTATTTTATTTGGTCTTTTTCTTTTTTTAAATGAAAATGTTAATTCTTATTGATTCTCTTAAAACGGGTACTGAACATCCCAAAGACTTGTGAGAAAATCATGAGTTGGGAAGGAAATATGAGTTGGCAAGTCTGTTCAGCACTGGTCTCTGACAGGCAGGGTGCCATCAGTAATGGCTTTTTGTCAGGTTGACAGATACGCGCTAAGAGATATGGTGAATAAGGCATAACTTAATACTCATTTCTTGCATCACAGCAGTTGAAGTGAGCTAATGGGAACTACATGCTGAAGGGTTCCCATTAGCTTATTTCAGCTGCTGCTCATTAACTGATTAGGATGGTTTCACAAGGCTTTTTGCCTACCTTACCTTCAACCCAAGCAAATCTATGGCATTTGGGTTAGAAATTTCATTAAGTTGTTTGAAACATCAAGGTACAAATCAGGGAGCGTAACCTCATACCAACTGAAGCAGATAAAAGATTAGCACAAAACTTTGCTAAATTTAATGGATGATGTCTACCAAGCTTTTTGTTGCCATTCCTTGCATACTTTCATCCAGATTTTGAAGCTACATTTTTGCTAGTTTTCTTAACCAGTCACTTCTGAATGTCTGTTGGCTTTATTTTTTCCTTGCTTTCCTGTCATTTGAAAAATAATAACCTCTGTGTCCCATTTATTTTTCATCTAATTCTCACTGCTAACTGTTGTACAACATGAAATTCCTGTTCATTATAAAGGGGCTTAACAAAGAGAAGCCCGAGCACTAGCGCACAGAGCTGGTATAGCAGCTCAGTAATTACTTCTCAGCTGTGTATATGGGAAATCAGGGCTTCACGCAAACTTGGGTACTTGCACTTAGGGCTGGCAGAGGCTGTGACTGACTTATTCCAGTAGCTGAACTCAGCTATTCGCTGTCATTCAGGGGTTCCAGTCTAGTGATCTTTCCACTTCTCTTTCCACTGAGCTGATTTACAATGCAAAACAGATTCTTGCTGACAACTCGCTTGTTTATCTTTCCTATTTTCAATCAAAATTTCTTAGTGATTGGATATTAAAAATATATACCATCCAATTGCATTAAAAGCCAGCATGACTGCATGCAGATGTTCATCAAGTTTATATACAGATATGCATGTAAATAAATATAGCCATTGTGCTTTAATATCTGTTCAGCAAGAAAGTGACAGAAAGATGCAGCATGTGAAAGAAATCCAAACTTCTTTAGCTAGAAAGGGGAACTCTAAGGAATCGTACAGTCCTGTTTTGTACTGTCAGGCTTTGTTGATGGTAATAATATCTCTGCTGTCTCTAACAGAGAAGTATAAATCCGGTGACTGTGATTCTACAGCCTTCTGATAGCTTGTTCCACTTCATAACTGTTTTAATGGTAATATGCTTGTTTTCTATTAATTTAAAGGGACACCAATTTGAATGTCTGTCAATTAAAAAACATGTTAGCCATCAGTCTGATCATGTTTTCCTCCCAACTTTGTGGAGGAACTTTGCCTGAGATTTCCACACACACAAGGGAAATCTGTTTCGTCAACAAATATCAGACAGGCTACTGTAGCACACTCCATAACGTGTGTGTGTGTGTGTGTGTGTGTGTGTGTGTGTGTTAGTTGCTTGTGTGGATATATACTGCAGTGACAGTCCTGCACGAAGGAAAGATTGCTAGGGTAGGGCTGAAGGGAATGCACTGTGATATGAATAATCCCAAAAGCTGGGCAATCCCATCCTTTTCAATGTGACAAAGTATTTTAGCTTGTAACAGCCCTATTCCTATTGCATACTATCTGCCCTAACATAAACATGTCAGCCATGTATTCAAATGTACTCTTGAAGATTTAAACCGAACAGTAGTTTAAACCTCTTTATCTTGCTCTTAAGACTGACAAAAGCCATTCTATCAAGAGTACTATACAATGAGCCCAATTACTTGTAAAAATTGGCCTGCATATATATACATATAGTTCTATATAAATAATGTGTATGTAATTGAAATACAACTCACAAATGGCCTCCTGCACATGTCTATTAGTACTGTTTATATGTCAGACAGGGGTATATAATAATAGCAACTTTAATAATAATAAAAACAGTATTCCAAACTTTTGACTAAATGGAATCTTCTGTTCTCTTATGGAGGGAACAGCATTCAGAATGGAACAGATGCAGAAAAGAGCTACTAGAATGAATAGGTGAAAAGAGAACCCATTTTATGATAGGAAACTAAAAAAGCTTGTCTTATGTAGGCTAGAAAAATTAAAGTTAAAAGGGGATATGATTGGTCTGTGCAAATACATCACAGAATAAACATTAGGAAGTGATGAGAGCTATTAAAACTAAGTAACAATCATCATCATCATTAGCAGCAATCCCTTGCAGTCAGAGATAATTGTCTTCCATTATTACCTTATCTGTGGGTCCGAAGATACCTGACGAAGCCTATCCAGGATCAACAGACTCTGTTGCACCGTGGGCACATATTTCTGTGCAGGGTGGGCAGCTCTTGTTTCGGTTTGCAAGACACTGTCTCTGATGCTTCTGTTTTTTCATCTCTTGCTGTCATTTGTAAGGTTTCAGAGTTCTAAGATCCTTGCAGCAGACTCTTCTTTCATTTGGGGTGATCCTGGGTGACAGTTTCTCATGTGTTGATGTCAATGTTGCATTTTTTCAAGTTGGTGTTGAGGATATCCTTGAAACACTTTCTCTGCTCTCCTCTTGTGCATATGCCTTGACTGAGCTGAGAGAATAAAACTTGCTGTGGGAGTCTGGAGTCAGACATCTGGATGACATGGCCCTCCAAATGAAGTTGATGTTGGATGATGATCTCAAAGCTTGTGGTCTTTGCTTGCAAGAGGATGTTAATGTTGGTGTTTCTGTCTACTCATTGGATTGGAAGGATCTTATGCAGGCAGCACTGATGGTACTTCTCCAGTGAATTGAGGTGTCTCCTGTGCATTGTCCACATTTCAGCTCCATACAGCAAGACAGTGTTACTGGTAGGTGCTGTAAGGCTTCAGGCCCTTTCTGGTCAGTGCCTTCTTCTCTAGTGACATCAAGAGGAGACTGCACCCGGGGGCCACCTAGATGGTTTTGAGCACTGCTGCTACTTGTCTGCCACGACTTTGATGTTGATTGATGTGGAGGCAGTTCCCTGCTGGTGGTCCTAGAAGGGTCGTGACCCTGGTCTTTCTTTGTGGGGCTCCAAACCTCCCCGCTACCCCACCCTTAACACATCCACAGCCTTGGAGGACTCTGCTCCCTGTAATCTTCCCTGGGATGATCTCTCCTCATCTGCATGGGCCGCCTTGATCAGGGTTGGGTCTCTCCTGAGTTGATCCCTAGTTTTCAGGCTAACTTTCAGGTAACTAAACATGTCCTGGCCTGGGGGGTAACAATAACTTAGATGATTCTAAACTAAAAGAGAAGATGTTCAGCATCTGCTGACGGGTGCCTGGGATTCTGGCTCCTAGGACTCCTCTGCCTACCTGGGAGGGAAGAAGGAATTTGTCCATCATTCCAGGTACTCTTCCCAGGGACCAGCTGGCTAGGAGTTAATCACTCTTGATCCCACCACCTGGTGGAACTTGCCTCTTCCCTGCCAGGCACTGAGCCAGTCGCTGCCTGCAGGGTTTTGCCATTGCTTGCCACCCTTCCCCACCATGGTACCTGAACTCTCCAGAGCAGCTTGGTCTTTGCTTGTGACTGTGGGGAAGATCTTATCCCTGCTGTGACCCTCCAGCAAGCTTCAGCTACCTGAGCCTGGACCCTTGGTTCTCCAGTCAGGCTTCCCCAGCTGATGCTGGGGCTTCTCACGCTGCACTCCACTCTGCCATCCCTGCCTGGCTCCACCGTCTGTGTCTCCCTGCTGGCATTCTGCTTCTCTCTGCCTGGGAAGCTGGTTCCCCCTCCAGCTGCCCTGTGATCAGACCATGCTTCCTGCAGGCTCCACCCCTGGGGCTTGCTGATCTGCAGGCTTAGGCAGCTGCAGAACCTGAGCCTGCGTCGACGTTTCCCTGCAGCTGCTGCTCATCCTGGTCCCTGCCTTGAGTACTGGTGCTCATCAGGCGAGGTCTGGGGACATATTGGGAGGGGGGCTTCTACCTCCCCTCTCACAAACAGGGATCATGAACTGATGTTGAGATTTTCAAACATCCAATTCCTCAGGTGTTTGAAGGCTGCACTTGCACATTTGAGGTGATTTCGGGTTTCTGCAAGAGATGGCTTCTGAGGTACAGGAAATACTCAACTTCAGCCTTAGTCTCACTGCGAATCTTAATTACTGGAGCTGGGGACTGCTCATTAAGAGCTTGTTGATAGAGGACCTTAGTCTTTGAAATATTAAGCATCAGTCCTGTTTTCTTGTATGCCACAGTAAAGACATTGTCAACCGCCTGAAAGTCTGCTTCCAAGTAAGCACATACTACAGCATCATCAGTGTACTGGAGCTCAATGTTTGAGGTGACGGTGGTTTTGGCTTTGCCTCAGAGTCAGCTGAGATCTAGCAGTTTACCATTCATTTGGTAGTTTAGCTCTACTCTGACTGGGAGCTTGTTGGTGGTCAGATACAGCATTGTGGTAAGGAATATTAAGAAGAGTGTTGGAGTGATGATGCAGTCTTGCTTAACTCCTTTCTTAACTTCAAAGTGATCTGTGGTGGATCCAGTTTTGAGAACCAGTACTTGCATACCATCATGGAGCAGGCAAAGAATGGTGATGAATTTCGGTGGGCATCTGTACTTCAAAAGGATGCCCCACAGTGGCTTTTGTGAAGTCAAAGAAGGCCATGTAGAGAAGTTTATGTTGTTCCCAGAATTTTTCCTGTAGCTGGTAAGCAGTGAAGATCATGTTGGTTGTGCCCTTGATACCTTAAACCCACATTGAGATTCCAGGAGGTAACAATATCAACACAAAAATGGGCATAAATTGGCCAGGGATACATTTAGGCTAGAAATTAGTAAAAACTTTCTAATTATCACAGGAGTTTGCTCCTGAAATGGCCTTTACAAAGGAATAGTGAAGGGGGAAAAGCCAGCTAGTTTTAAGATGAAGTTTGAGAAATTTATAAACGACATTATATGACATCCCTTCTTTTGATAGTAAGTGATTGGATTTGATGAACCAGGAAATCCTTTCCAGTCCTATCATAAGAGTGTAATGACACTTCATGCTGTGATTTTTCAACATTTTATAGATTGCCACTTAACAATCTGTCTTCACATCAACTGGATTGTTTTTGGCCATTACAGCAAAGTTGCCCTTATAATCCATAATTTACTTAATAAACCTTTATACAGAATGTCTTAACTGGTAATTCTATTAGCTTTCTTTCATTACACAAATGAAAATGCACTACCAAACGTTTACTTTTAGTCCACTATACACACACACCTGCTATTCAAAACCTGTATGTAGGCATGCGGATATTTGACAATCATACTTTCCTAACAGCCATTTCCTAGGTATCTAAAAGACCCACATCCTTGCAGTGCAACCATTAGAACCTTTTCTTTTCGTCTCCCCAGTGGCCTCCTTTTACATTTCAACCCATCCATATACAAAAGAAACTATGGAACATTTTCAGTACTTCTTGTAATGTTAGTGAGATGCAAAATGTATTATCAGGCTATAGGAGAAAAGAAGTTATGGAAAAATGCCTGTGAGGAGCCAAAGATGCAAAGGAACAGAGAATCCTTTTTTAAATAACAGAACAAGAAATGATTGAGAATGCTTAGGTTTGGAAGGGCGGTGAAAAACAAAGCTGGTGGCTATTTTATTTCTATTTTTTGTTGTTTAATATTTTCCTAACACTCAAAGCTGCTTTACAGACAGAAAGATGTGGCTTCTGTTTTGAAGAGCTAATATTTTTAAACAGCAGTAGCAAAGGGGACATGCTATAAGTAACTGGATAACAAAACAGATGGGAAAAGATGAGCTGAGAGCAAGCAAAAGTTACCACAGAAAGATTACAGGGGTGTAAGTTGTAGCTGTGTTGGTCTGAGGACAGAGGCAGACAAGGTTCTTTGGGTGAATCTGATATCTTTTATTAGACCAAGACCAACTCAAGTAGTTGGAAAAATTCTTCTTTGCAGAAAGATTACACATTTACTTAGAATACATTTGATGATCTGTTGTTTTTTTTTAACTCTGTTTAAGTAGCCTGCATATCCTGCATAGCCACACTACTTATGGGCATCATGGAGGAAATTAGACATAAGGAACAGCTTGATTGGATTTAGTTCATTGTTTAGTGCAAGTATGTATATATGTGTGTGTGTGTATGTGTGTGTGTGTGTGTGTGTGTACACACACACACACACACACACACATACACACACACTTGCACTATATGTACTTGTACTAAACACTGAATTAAGAGTGGTAAGTTAAGAGCCCAGGAAAAAAATTGCAGTTCATTTATATTCTTCAGTTTATTGCCTCTGATGTATTTTCCCCATACAGTTGGTTTTATCTAAATTAATTCACCCTGTTTTAATTAGTAAAGTAGCCAAGTTGTAAAATTGGACCACCATTAACTGACTCACTAACTAGTGAAATATGAATTTGCATGCAAGAGAATGCTGTTGCCTTTCAGTAATCCATGTCCTTATGATTGTACTTTGAACAGAAGTGGAAATTGAGGATCATTTAATTTCAGTGTAATATATTACTTGATTGTACCGCCAGTGCTACCATCTGTTGTCATCAGTATTAAAGTCTGAATTATTGTTTTTCATTATGAAGTGTAAATTCTAGTTTGTTTCCTAATTTTATTTTTATTTATCTAATTAACGTAGTCGTGGGACAATCAACATCATTCACATTTGGAAAAGGAGTTTTTAAGTTTAACTACTTGATATTGTAGGTGCAAGCGGCTAGTTATGCTACATTCAAACTAGCATTGCTAAGCTTGCTCCAAACATCTTTGGCACTGATAGGCTTGGTCTAAAAATATCTAATGAAATAGTGTTGTTGAAACAATGGCATTTCTAATTACAGTCAAATCCAAGTGCTTATTGAAAAACTGTAACAGATTCCCTGATACTGGTGCCAGGTTCGACAACAACAAAACAAAAACCTACATTCAGCTTTTGCCTCATATAAAACTCAAAAAAGTTTCGTGAAGACTCCTTTTGGATGTTTTTTCCATAATGCAGAAAGTGGATGGTATATTTACTAAATGTATCTCATAGTGCTGATACTTTTAGATTGCGTCCATTTGAAAAGCCTGCACTTGAATTAAAAGCCTCAGGTAAGGATTAGGAGGAAAAAAGCCAAAGGGAATTCTAAAAGGATGAGCCCTCTGACAGATGTTCAGTTAAAGGTGCAATGACATCTTATCCGTGATCCCAACAATCATGCTTCCGGCTATGCCACATGGGCATGGCAGAATGCATGATTAGGGTCTGAGGATCAGATTCCAATCGTGCTGTGTTGCTGGTGCAGGGAAAACCTAGGATCCTGATCCCAGGCTCCCCCTGCGCTGGCAAGTAACAAGGCAAGGGCTTGGCGCTCTCACAGCGGATCAGGGCATGGGCCTGGGAAACAGCTGCTGAGGGGAAGGGACACTTTCCCAGCTCCATGCCCATATTTGCCAATCAGGGCACAGGGCAGGGAGGCAGCTGCCTGAGGAGGGCACAGTTCCTCTGCTTCCTGCTGCCTGGGCTGACCAAGAGCAATTTGTTCCCAGTCAGCTATCTACACTTGTGTGACTGCACACTAACTATTACCCAGTTAATCTACTACTTGTATTTACAGGTAGTAGAAAAGCATGCATTAATCTAATGTACTGTGCAGTACCTGCTGTGTATGGTTACATGGTGACAACTTACTGCACAGTAGATTAGTCTCAGATGCACTCATGTAAATGCACACAGTTGGTCCTTTTTTTACAAGTTTCCATTAAAAGGCAGACTAAAGATTTCATCTCATACAAGAAGTGTCTGATTCAACATCAAAATTTCGTTTAGAAGTGATCTGCTGCACTATTTAGAACCTGTTCATATTTGACTAGACAATTAGCATTGTAGTTGCAGGACAATCAGTATCATTCAAATCTGCCAAAAGGAGTTTTTCATTTGAACTATTTGGTATTGTAAGTTTAGCCCAAAAAGCAGCAATAGCAGTGGCTGGGCAGGCAGGTTAACCCTTCCCTGCCTGCTCCCCCAGGACAGACATCACAAGCAGCCACCAGTAAGTGGGAGGGTAGTTCATTTTCCAGGGTGAAAGCCACCCTGTTTGGGGATTAGGCATTTACCCACATATAGGGCAAACTGGTTCAGTATCAGTCATTCACACAGTGGCATAGCAGAGAACGATGTGAAGCTTTTTAGGTCAGATGGATCTTTCTCTGGCTTTAGAAATGCCACTACATGAGCATGTCACCATATCTTTTGAATTTTTTGACTTGGCTATGCATTAGTTTTATAGGTGGAGGCTCCATTCTCGAGTCTGGGGTCTGAAGTTCTTGATTTGTTCAGTAAGTATGTTGTCAAGGCTGGCTGCTTTCCCAGTCTTCAGTGCATTAATACCAGCATTCAATACCATCCTTAAGAAGGGGCTTGTAAAACCCAGGTCTTTGGGGTACCTTGTACCTTTCCAACCTGAGGGTTTTTGTTTGTTTTTGGTTTTTTGAGTCTTTACCATTGAGAAACATCTGTTGAGCAATTTGTTTAGTGGTGACATTATCATGTTGATCTACCTTTTGTAAGTCATTGCTTAGTTTATGTATTGTCACCTGTGCTTTTTTTCCTATTATGCATCATATCGGTTGACTAAATCAGCATCTGACAGGATTTCCTGTGCTCTTCTCTCATGGCTAACATGAGCTCCTTGCCTGTAGCAATGGTGTTTGAGGAAAAAGGGTTTAGTTCATACTGTCGCCTGTACTCTTCATATAGGCCAGTGGTTTGTGGAGTGAGGCCTGGGGTATAATTCACATGGTAGCCCCACAGGATGTTCTTCCTTGTAGATTTATGTACAGCTTTTATGAATTGCTCATAGTTTTCAGGCAATGCTTTGATGGCTTTGACTGTGTTATCAAGATATTCTGAAAAGCCTTTTCAGTTTGCCTTTTAAAGGTTGAAACATTGGTGAAATAGTACTGTTATAGGTGTTACCACAGATTTGCATTTGAATGCAAGTTGGTTTGATATTGGGAATGTGGGATAGGGTCTCATGCCATTTTTATTGTTAGCCCAGCAATGGTGTTGCTGGTGAATATAAGGTCTGGGTTGTATCCTTGTTTTCAGTGGCTGCTGTTAAATGGTTTAGGTAGCTTTGGGTCATGAATCAAACTCACCTGGTATACGTTTGACCAAGCATCTACTATTTCACCATTCATCTCACTGTAGCCCCATTATGTGCCAGGGATATGGTGAAATGGGGAAGCTCACAATGGGGAAGGATTCTTACTTTGCAGTCCTCCAGGCCCCTGCTGACCTAAACGTGTGACTGCTCCACACTCAAGCCAGCACTAACACCAATCATCACTTGTGCATGTAACAAGCTGTAACAAGGCTCTTACATGAAGGTAGGATGTCTTTCTGTCTCTTCAGTATAAGCATCAGTCACGGCTGGGTCTATAACCTGATGCTTTAAGGCAATTTAAGTTGTTCTTCCAGAGTAGTTGGGGGAAGAAGGCCAAAGCATCTAAGATAAACAGGGATCTGGGTTTTCTATACCTTATGAAAAAATAGATGCCGTGGATTTCCCCTTTTACCTGAGAAAAACACGAATTTCTCATTTTAAGGAAAAAACACATGGGTTTTTCACTTCTGCAAAGATCTCTCTGCAGGCTGGCAGGGTTTCCCATAGGAGAGGGGGAGCCAGGTTTCTTGCTGTGCTCTGCCATGGGTTGCAGCCAGGGCTCGGACACTGCTACAGGGGGCAGGGGGCTGTGGACCCAGGGCCCTGACCCCATAGCCTTGGCAGCTGGGGGCCCCC
>NW_017728886.1:199219004-199242273 GCF_001723895.1 Crocodylus porosus | reverse complement strand
GAAGTGAGAGGTACCAGCAGGACCCTGGGTGCTGTGGGTGGGGAGTGAGGGGCACTGGCAGGGTGGGGGTGTGTGGATGGGGAGTTAGGGGCACCAGCAGGGTTGTGGGGGGGTTGTAGCTTGAGAATGAGGGACCTGTGTTCTGTGAGCTAAGAGTGAGGGGGAGCTCTGATTTTCCATGATAAAAAACCCAAAATCAAGCACCAATATTTATAGGTATTTAGAATTTATTTTATTATAGTGATTGAGGCACTGGTAGGCTTCCAAATTGCTGTAAAATTGTAAATATAGCAATAAAAAATTGTGTTCAACTGATACCTGTATACATGTAGCATTTCATTTAAATGTTTTTGTTTTAATCGTGGATTTCGGGGTTTTTATCAGAGAATCTGCAGGTTTTTATCAGAGAGAACCAGGATCCCTGGTGATTAAAGGACAACAATTTTCAAGAGACTTTTGACACTTATGTGCTTTAGAAAATCCCAGCCTGCATTTTGTTTTATATTTAACTGATGACTCAATGAGACATCCATAAGAAACAAATAGCACCAGTCAACAACACAAAAGGCATTTTAGTCCTTGTACAGATGCCATGGAAAAATCCTAATACAGGCACAACCAGCATTGCTTCATCCTGGCACTTTAACTCGTAATTAACCATGATGATCTATTTTATTTCCACAAATGAACTGGTAAAAAATGCAAATATGACATTTCTGCCCCAAAATAATTTAATTACTTAACAAATTTTGGCGATGGTCCTGAAATCCATCATTCATGAGCACTTGTGTAAGCAGAAATTCATTCACAGAAATGTTCATAAACCCTGGGCATGAAAGTATAAAATGGATATTCAGCCTCTGATTTGCCAAAATGTTCACAAACAATTTCCTCTACTATTCATCCTATATTAATCTGAGTAACCCTCTTCTTTTTCCCACTTCCATGTTTGCTTCTCTTTACGCATTTGAGATGTGGCTGAAGCCAGAAGTGTTAAAATGGCATCGACTGTTCTCATGATACTTGGAGAAATACAATGTAATGGAAAATGTGAGGTGTTTCCAGGTCATTTAGAATTGCAGAGTTCAGATAAGGTTTGGATAAACATCAGGTGCTCATTTCTGTTGTAGTTCCCCAGTGATTCCACTGAAACAAATTAGTAGATATTATTATAAAATTGCAATTAAGCCCCAGAACACTCACTTGTTTAAAATGAGTATCTGAGCATTTTCAGGTTTACAGAATGTTGAACAGTAAGCTCATTCAGGTGGGGACCTTTTCTATCTCTTGGGCAGAATACCCTGTCAGCATTTTAACAGATACTGGTAACCAACAATAATACTATATGCAGTCATCAGAATATGTACTGTTCTTAATGTTCTACTTTTGAACTTCTGGTCACATTTTCCCATTAGATTCTTTAGTGTAACATATTTAGTATTTCAAACACTTCATTGAGTGGGCAATGAACTGTAGTCCACATTACAGTAGGGCCACTTAAATTTAGACTGTCTGACTCCAGCATGATAATGGAAATGCAGTACAACAGTATTACTATTTTAACATCAAAAAAGTGTAGCAGCATATAATTTAATATGTCATGTAAGATTAACTAAGTAGGTCTGAAAGCAGACATCTACCCTGAAATATTAATTGTGAACAGGAGCACATGAAGACACACTGCTCTGGAAAGATAAGGTGAATATAGTTGCATTTGTCAATATAATGAGTAAAACAAACTAAAGGAGTTTTCCAGACCTATTCACAGGAAATGAAATAGAAAACACAGACTAATTAGCAGAGGAAATATTTTAATTGCTTAAGGAAAGGAACAAAAGAACATTTCTTTTTCTATTATTTTGTGCAAGGATGGGGGAATTTTGCAAGAATGGAGGGCTGCAGTACCCAGTTGTCTTACTCTCATGAGAGAGTTCTCATTTCACAAGAGTTTTTGCCCTCTTTTTGTTACTGTATAAATTCCTCTGTGATAGCAACTTAACAAAGTCCTCAGTTTTAAAAGAGGCAAAGGGCTCTAGTGCATTAAATATGCTCTACTATATATTAAAGCAATTTGAGAGTAACTGTGTTTCAGCTCATAGAGTTACAGCGGTACAAAGCCACTGGTATGTGGCTTGAATCATCTGCTGGCAGCGCACTTTGGGAGGTTGGCAAGCATTATCTCCATTTTATTAGTAGGTAAACTGATACCAAAAGCATGGACCAGATTTGCCCAAAGCAGCAAGATTGTGTACCCCATCTTCAGAGCCCTCATTGCATGATTTATTTCTAAGACAGCGTTTCTTTCTAGTTTGGTTTTAGGACTTAAATAGGTTTCTCTTCAACAATAGGTGTGTCACCTATCCCTTTAATACTCCTTAGCCCTGAGTAGACTGTATTCATCCTGAGGATCTCAGGAACTTTATCCTCCAGATAGTTTGTTACCAATTGAAATTTTTCCCTTAAAAAGCAGACTCTTTTCCCTCTGTCCTTTTCTTAGCCTATAGAACAGTTATTTGAAGAAGCAACCTTCTCAGAAATTGAAGAACTTTGTTCTTTTTGCTCTTTCTTTTCAGACTGTAGCTGCATTGGGACCTTGCTTGGAAATGGTTATAGCCTCTATTTGAGCTCCCCTCCTTTGCTGCTTTCTAGGTAAAGGGAGAAGGTAGGTCACAGTGGCAGAGGTGAGTCAAGTCTTGTCTGAGCACTCTGGTTATGGCAAAGTGAGTGAAACCTACTGGTGATGTAAAAACTCAACACTTCTTCTCTCTGGCCCAAGGTTCTTTAGCCTCCCTCAAACTCCAGTAGCCTGACCAAAAACCTGGTCCATTTCCTAATGGCTTGTTGTCTGGAATGTATGAGAAAGGCAAATCATATACCAGGCATATACCTTTTGGAGTGCCAATGTAAAAGCATTCAAAGCACATGAAGATAGCTTCACATTGCATAAGAGTTATCAGAAAAAGGTGGGTTGACATTATATTAATAATAAAATGATTAGAAGAATAGAATAATTTAGTTGATCACTGAGGAAAACAAAAATGTATGATGAATATTTTATCTTGCCCTATTAAAGCTATCCTATACCTATTAAAGCTCTGTGTACTGAATTCAACGGTAAGTACTCTATATCATTACTGTTGTTGTTGTTAATAATAATATGCTCAAAAAGATTATAAGGCCAAAAGTATCAGAACTGAAAGTACTAATAAATGACAAAAATGAGTTTCTATACCTATGTAAGTGGTAAATGGAATAATTCTTATAAAATTGAAAGCAGAGCTCTCACCAAGTTAAATAGGGGCTGAATAAATTATTATGCTGCTAATGAGAAAATTAACATTAGGTTGTAGGTGTAATGGGCAGAAGCACAAAACTATTAGGAGACATATAAAATACATTAATTGGCTGGAAGTATATGTGTATGATGTTTTGGGGAATCTTACTTTGTACAAGAGACAGATTCTGACATTGTCATTATGAAAAATTCTGTACCATGGAATGCTTCTGTATCTACTTGTGCTGGCAAGGTTTGTAAGACATACTTACCAGTCAAGGGAAAAGGAGCAGTTCTTAATGACTGTCCTCTGATCAAATAATAGTTTGCCAAAAGATTGGTTGTTGTTAGGGGAACCCATCTCTAGGAAAGGGGCTTTTCTGAACAGGGCATGTGAACAGAGATAACAAAGGAGAAGGGAGGACGGGGTAAGTAAGAGGATCATATAAAAACCCTTCAGAGGTTTAAGGAGAAGAACGGGGCATGCTTTCATAGCAAGTGAGATTGCAGGACCAACAAGTCTTGCACCAGTGATGTAGATGCCAGTGGGGAAATGAACAGGGGATAGATCACTCTGATATTTCATAGACATTAGGGCTGGAAGGGACCTTGGAAGATCATCAAGTCCAGCCCCTGCTTGAGGACCAGGAAGTCAGCTGGAGGCATAGGATTCCAGCAAGATAAGCATCCAAATTTCTCTTCAAGGCATTCAGTGTAGGTGCTTGGACCATGCCCAATGGCAGGCTATTCCAGACCTTGGGGGCTTGGGCAGTAAAGAAATTCTTCCTTATGTCTAGCCTGAAATGGTCTTGCAGTAGTTTATAACTGTTCGACCTTGTCATCCCTTGGGGTGCTCTGGTGAACAATCATTCCCCCAGATCCTGGTGAACACCCCGATAAGCTTATAGGTGGACATCAGATCGCCCCTGAGCCTGCACTTTTCCAGACTAAAGAGCCCCATGGCTCTCAGCCTGTTGTCATAAGGTCTGTTTTCTTGACCTCTGTTCATGCGCATGGATTTTCTCTGGACTCTCTCAAGCTTCTCCACATCCTTTTTGAATTGTGGAGTCCAAAACTGGATGCAATACTCCAGCTGCGGCCTCACCAAGGCCGAGTACAACAGGAGAATAACGTCCCAGGTTTTGCTTGAGAAGCATCTATGGATGCAAGCCAGCGTTTTGCTCGCTTTACTAGCAGCAGCATCACATTGCAGGCTCATGTTCATCTTGTGGTCAATCATGACCCCCAAGTCCCTTTTATCTATAGTGTTAGCCAGCGTAGCACTGCGGAGCCTATAAGGATGCTGTAGGTTTTTCCTCCCAAGGTGGAGAACCTTGCATTTTTCAGTGTTAAACACAATCAAGGTCTCATCCGCCCATTTTCTGAGCCTATTGAGATCATCCTGGATCACCCTTCTGTTCTTGTGTGTGGATGCTTTACCTCAAAGTTTGGTATCATTGGTGAGCTTGGCAAGTCCGCTTCTGACTCCAACATCCACATCGTTAATGAAGATGTTGAACAATATGGGTCCAAGGACAGAGCCTTGGGGACCTCACTGGTCACAGGGTACCATGACGATTGACTTCCATCAACCACCACCCTCTGGGTCCAACCATGGAGACAATTCCCCAGCCAGTGGATTATGGTGGACCCGAGGCCGCAGTTGGCCAGTTTCACCATGAGGTGGAAGGCTTTTCTGAAGTCAAGATATATGACATCAATCTCCTTTCCCTTGTCCAGGTGATAGGTCACCTGATTGTAAAAGGAAATAAGATTGGTCAAGCAAGACCTACCCGCAACAAACCCATGCTGGCTATCCCTCAGCATGTTCCCATGGGCCAGTCTGTTAAGAATGGTCTCTTTGATAATCTTTTCTAATCCCTTCCCTGGGATATAGGTCAGGCTGATGGGCCTGTAGTTTGCCAGATCCACTTTCCTCCCTTTCTTGCAGATAGGCACCACATTGGCCTTCTTCCAGTCTTTGGGCACTTCACCAGAGTGCCAGGGGTTCTCAAAGATCTGTGCCAGGGGCTGGAATATGATGCTAGCCAGCTCCTTGAGTACCCTGGGGTGTAGATTGTCAGGGCTGGCTGACTTGAAAGTGTCCAGCCTCTCAAGGTGTTCCTTCACGAGGTCAGCACTAGTGGAGGGCAAAGAATCTACCTCACCCAGGCCTCCCAGTTCCATAGTGGGCATATACTTGGTTAAAAGCTCTCTCTCTCTCCCTAAAGTATCCATTCCTGCCACTGCTGAAAACAGAATACTGGACTAGATGGACCACTGGTTGGACCCAGTATGGCACTTATGTAAAAAGGAAAGCTGTAGTAGCACAAGTAGGGCAGGCAAGGGGAGCATCGACCCCAGGTGCTGACTTAGAAGGGCCATAAGGAGTCTTTTGATGGCATGCAGAGTCCTGTTTAGCCAAAGCCAGAGACAGCCAGGCAGGCATTCTCAGGTAGTGGCAGCGTCATGCCCAACAGTATATCTGCTGAGGAGAAAAGGGGTGGAATTATGCTTCGTTCTCCCAGAAGGTTTTGCCATTGAAGAATCAGCCCTCCCTCCAGGGTGGAGAGTGGGGAACCAGGAGGGGCCCCCAGTATCACCGCCTGTCCCTCAGCAGCAGCAACCCAACCCACATTGGTAAGGTAGCTGCCTCTCAAGTGAGAATTCCCCTCCTCCCCTACTTCTCCCTCCCCCTGCTCTGGGTGCTAGAAAAGCTTGCAATTCCTCTGATGGTTCAGAAGACAACCTGTGAGTTCCAGAAGAAGGATCCTGGACCATTTTAGGGAGCTGGAGAATATCTCAAAGTGCTCCAGAAGGTCATGAAACTGAACTAGGGAAATATGTACAGAATTCATTATTTTTGCCTCCTATTTTGTCTCTTACTTTTGTTTCCATTTATTTTTCATGCTAGTAAGTGTTTTATGATCCCCCTATCTGTGTGCACATGGACATGTGTATTAAACTAGCTAAGAATGCCATTGTGATTACAATCTTAAGAGAAAGTGTGTTAAAATATGGCTGAGTCCAGGAAGCCTGAGAAAGGATCAGGTTCATAGGTGAAAGTGCTATGCAAATGATCTGCCTAAGTACCTGTAAAGTGGGTTGCCTAGCCTGCTGTTTTCTGCATGTGGGTTTTAATCCCTGAGAAGCTATTCAGCCAGTCCTCCCAAATAAGAGTTAAAAACAAAACCTAAACTGTTCAGCTGTCCTATCCACTTTCTCTAAGTAGTGTAAATTGGGCCATTAACAAACAGAATACACACTCACTCATCGGTTTACCAAGTCGGGCAGATGCTTGCACTGGCCAAGGAGGGAACTTGCTCACACCTCCCAGCTCTGCCAAGATGCTTACCCACTGTGCTGACCCTGGGTGGAAGAAGCCAGGACTAAGGCTGGGGATTCATCCCCCTGCACACTCCTGTGCCACTGCCAGTGGGGCTGGGGAGGCACTCTCAGCTCTGTGACAGCCGAGGGCAGGGCCACCCAGCTCAATTGGAGCAGACAAGCTGGGGCACAGGCTAGTCTGCCTCACGTGCAAGATCTATGTGCACTGAACTTCTGTTCTATTACAGATTTAAACTACTTTCCAATCAATCACTTATACCAGTATATGTATAATACCTGTTCTTAGTCTGGAAGGGGAACACTTTTACCTCTGGTCCCAGTATAGCAGTCTGGCTCCTCCATGCAGCAGGCTGTTCAACCCATAGTTTGCTTCCTGTTCTGTTCTGTCTCTTGGAGTTTTAAGTTTTGTTAGTATCCAAATGCCCTGCAGCTGGGCTGTCTCAACAAGACTGACTGTTTCCTCTTAAATGGACAGATTGCAAGACAAGGCAAGGCTCAGATTCTGTTTATGCATTGGAGAATTAAAGCTTACTGGGTCCAGGAGATGGACACAATAATCTGGGCATGTATCAAAAGAGGTAAACTGAACCAGATTTTTACAGGGTGGAAAGAAGCATCTAAGGTAATTCTTCATGGTGCTTAGTAATGGCATGTGTCCAGTACATGCACTTCTTTCATTAGGGGATGATTACTAGGGGTGTGCGAAATAGGACCTATTCCATTCAGATTCAGCCAAAATCAGGGACAGTGATTTGATCCATTGATTTGGATCACTGTCTCCAATTTGATTCAGCTGAATCCAAATCTGATGATTCAATGCTGATCTGGTGAATCACTGATTCAGATACAGGACAGCTTTAAATGTTTTTTCTACATAATTTGAGGTAGCAGCGTGGCTCATGATCACTGCAATGTGGGGCAGATGGAGCATCCCACAGCAGCACTGGGGACTCTCCAGCGTGCTTGGCAGCAGACCTGGAAGAGGACTGGAACTACTTCCAGTCTATTTCTGGGTCTGCCGGGGAGCACACAGGGGCACACGCAGCCCAGCAATTGGCCACAGGGGCCCTCAGACCCAGGAGGCACCAGTTGCTGAGCCAGGGAGGCACAGGGGGGCCCCAGCATGCTCCCCGGTGGACCTGGAAGTGTTTCTGGTTCACTTCCAGGTCCTGCTGATGAGCACGCTGGGGAGCCCTCCATGCTTCTGTGGGACACATCATCTGCCCCAGTACCACAGTGATCACAAGCCCCTGCTACCTAGAGGTATGTAGAAAAAACTTTAAAGCTTAAACTCTATGTCCGAATGGCTGAATCTGTCTGAATCTCTCCAAATTTCTCTGAATCCGAATCAATTTAGTCTCCTAACTTTTATAATAGTAGAATAGCACTGAGACAATTCTCTTTTTTTAATTCTTCAACTCTCATGTAAGGGAAGGGTTGTAGGCTCCCAACAATGGACTGTGTACTAGTTGTGGAGGAATGAGAAGTACACTTCATTAGGTGGAAACATTTGAGGAAGAGACATGACCTATGCTGTAGATTAGTGCTAGATAATTCCTAGATGAGTTAAAACTCAAGCTGTGACCTAATAAAATTCAAGCCTAACAAAACCGTGGCTGTAATTTCTTCAATGTTTTCCTGCACCTCTGGAACAATTTTGTATCACTAAACCCCTCCCCCACCACTTCTGACAGTTATTTTATTCAATAAATGATATGTTAAGATATTCTAATTGGTTGCATATAAATGCATGATCAAACCATAATACAAAAAAGAAACACTACACTTTTAAAAAAAATGCCATTCACACATGTTGGGTGTCAGAGTAAATAGGAAAAAAAGCACATCAATTTTAGCTTTAATAAGAGACCAATTATACATAAATTGTGTAGTTACATGTTAGCTATGTGACCAATATCATTAATAATCTGTAAGTTATTGTCTGTTAAACCAGAGCTTTATACCCAGGTGGAAATGTTCATAAATATTTCATGGAAGAACATGAAAATAAAATGAGACATTTCAAGTATGTGGATGGTCATGAACCTTTTAATAAAACCTTTATGAATTTTCATGGACTTCTAATTCATGAACTGTCAAGAACAAATGCATGATTATAACAACCTGATTAATGTTCATGACATTTTCTGAACAGTGTCTGAAAATTCATTTATTCATGAATTATTGAATGCATGTTTAAAAAAAGTAATATTGCAATGTAATGAATCAGTGTGTTTTCCTCTAACAAAGCCCTAAAATGAAAGTAGGTGAGGTGATGGTGGGGAAGAATTGTAGCATTTAATATACTTTGAGGCAAAGCTTGGCAGTGTTTGTTATTTACATTTGAATTAGATAAAAAAAAAAAAAACAACCCACACATATTCTAAACTCTTCCTCCTTTCTGTGGGTATCTATTTAAATTCTAATCTAGGTTTTCCATATGAATGTAAGATATAAACCTTGCAAGTTACACAAAGTGAAGTGTCTCCTCCACTTAGAAGTAGAGCAAAAGCTGGCAAAAATGCATCTTAGAGGATCTAAGAAGATGGGAGCATCAGCTTTCATATATATTCCCTACACTCAAGCTGACAGAAGGAGCTCTGCAGACATCCAGTGAAGTTGGTGTTCAGGTGAGCATGTGTTGAGGTATAACATGTTACGATCTCCCTGTAACAATGAGCATTGTTCTGCATTCAAATTCTGAGGGGCTTAAAGGTGGGATGATCAGAACTGATCCGACCATCACTAAATTAACACTGTCGGAAGGAAGAGTACTGAAGTTGTGGAGGCAGTGATAAAGAAAGTACACAGCCTTAAGGCTGGCATGCAGTTATGGGAAAGAGACCATATGACAAACTTATCGATACTTCATTGTGGTCAGACTTTCTGAGGTTGGGAGAGACTCCCACAAGTTCCAAGCCTATGCTGTTTATGTTGGATAGGCTTTGCCAAAACACACTATGAGGTTTCTTAAACTTTCTTCTGAGATGTCTGGTGTTGGGTCCTTAAAAAGACAGGTTATGAGACAAAATAGACCACTGGTTCGATCTGGAAAAACCATTCCTTTGGGAGATGTGTGTTGAAGTGCAAAGCAAAGGCATAACAGGGCAGCTCCATAGCTTGTGCAGCTTCAGTCTATGGTGTAGACACGTCTACTGTGATGCCAGTGGTGGTGGCAGGGTCATTACCAGCTGCAACAGTGGTATTTTTGCTCCCTTCCCTACTTGAGACATTTCCCAGTCACTTTTCCCTGCTTCAGTTACACTGAAGTTTGAAATGAGCTTTGGAGTAAAGAGCCAGCCACAGTCTATTTGCAGGGAGAAGTTCCAGAGGTTTTTCCACTATAATATCCAAACTTCAACGGAGGGGTAATGTGGTAGTTAGTGACAGCATTGCAATTTTATTTCTTAAGGAACGAGTACATCTGTTTTAACTTAAATGAGAGACTAATTAGGTATGGTTATCATACATGATGCAAAGCACCTCCCTGGGATGCTTTGCTGGGATGTCCCCAGCAAACGTTGACTTAAATGCAGGAAGCACAGGGTTGAATTTTGCATAATACAGGCCAAAAAAGCACACCCAATAATTTGTGTATCAACCCTGACATATTTCTGAGTTATAGTATATTTTTAATTTAAAGACATTAAGTGGTAGAGAATCTGCCACATTCATTGGTAATTATCATTAATATATTATTATCACTGTTAACAGTGTGCAGTTTATTTCTAGTCCAGATTTTCTAGGCTTATCCGGTTTACTTTCAGCCTTAGATCTTGTTAGGATTCTTTTTATAAAGTTAAAAGGGCATCAACAATGATGCAATAACACTGAAGTATAAGCCAGAATATGTTAGTTTTCTTGCTTTTCCTAAGATTAATATGCTTCTCAAAAAGGAAAAAAAAAAGAGGGGGAATCTTTAGTTTTTTTCTTGAAAGATAAATTGGACTCCTATTCAGAAGCACATATACATTTTAATCAATGTAAAATGAAGGATTGAGTAGTCTAAAACCACTAATCTGTTGAAACCAGCAACTTGAGTTCTGGCCATGGCACCTGCTGATTGAAGTTTCATCTGAAGTTGCTACAGCTTGCTCTGAAGCGCAATCAGCTAAGAGTTTTCTGAAATCTAATTGCCTTGTGAGTGAGTGCTCTGGATTTTCATGAATTTTAATGAAGCACACATTTTTCTCAGTTCTTCTTCTCTCACCCTTTCAGTCTGTACTAGCACCTATTAACTATTCTAGTCCTGTACATTTTCTAGGTTTTTTTACCCAATTATAGAAGTACTTAACATTGGCAATATTAAATTATATTTACCTGGGATTTTTTCCCTGCCCACTACTGCATGGCATGATGAAAAAGTTTATATGTTTGAAATAAATGTAAAAGATATTCTGTGGACTAGGTTGAATTAGTTCAATGACTAGGTATACAATCAATTCCTAAACAGATGCCTGACAAGGAAGTACAGTCATAACCAGTTTCTCCAAACTTGAAGTCAGGGCAGTATAAAGCAATTTCTGATTTAAATGTATCCCAAAAGAGTCCAACTAAGCTGGCTCCCTCATTCATGTCATGTTCAATTATTGTTCACAAACAATAACTGAGAGCTTGAACAGAAATCCTAAATTGACTCCAAATGCTAAAGCTGGGAAAAAAGCCCGCAGTAGAAACCAGTCCTAGTTTAGCACAACCTCGTTGTTTAGTTTTTTGTTTAGAGTGGCACAGTAACAAGAAATGAAAGTGAGCTCATTTTAGCTTGAAATACTATTATCTACCAAGGAATGATCCAAAAAAAAATTTTTTTTAAAGCTGGAAGACAGATGCTGGTAACATTTACTAGCCATAATGACTAGAATTCAGGCTAAAATGTGAATTTATTATCTTGAAGCTTTTGTTAAATTTATTTAGCATTCTTTCTGCATTTTAAGGTAAAAATGAGCAGGGAATGCAGTACTGCAAAACAAATGTAGGCTATTTTTTTATGTATTCCTAAACTGCTTAAAGTATATGAGGATGCAGGCATTGGGTCTGAGGGCAGAGGTCCTAGCTATAAATCAAGCAGCCATTCATTGTACAGTGTGGGTTTTTTAGAGGCTTCTTCTAATATGTCATTTCATAAGACTAAGACTTGCTTTTGTAGTGAGTCAAAAGAAAATAAACTGGAGTTCATGTGTCCTTTTCCCTCTGAAAAATATGGCTTAAATAACAGGTGTAATCTGTTTTTCAGAGTGTTAAGTATAAGTGTTAAGTATTATTAACACTTTGTTAATAACATATGTGTTTTATATCCAATACATTTTTTACATTTTCTTACAATATATATAAAAAAATCCCTCCAAAACATAGAAATACATTTCAGCCTGGGCTAGAAGCCCACATCTTTCAATATAAAGTCATATAAAATAAAATGTACATAAAACATAGGTGCTTATTTTCTGTGAAAAGAAACAACCCAATACATGGTATCACTAGTACCCTACTCAAAGATATAAACCACACATACACTCCTTATTGCAGAAAACAGTTACAAATTCAGCATCTTTCCTCTTATGCAATAGAAAGAATAGAAATAGTCACGCAAATATGAATCCATCTTTCCAACTTAAAGAATCCATAGATCAAACATATTTGACGTTTTTAGACTTTAGCACAGGAGTAGACATACAAATTCAAAAATTAAGTCCTCCAAAACCTGCCTAGCTACTGAAGCACTAATATTCCCCAGTGCCTATATGTTTCTGCATATTGAGACTCACCTAAGTCTTGACTCTACTGAGCAGTGCCTATTTTATGCCAAAGATCAGCAAAATTCCTAAACTATGCTGTTTAGCAATTCATAACCAGTCCTCCATCTGTCATACATACAGAACTGAATCTGAGAGATGTGCGCCCCCATGCAATATACAGCCCAAAAAGCAAAAGCCAACCCTTTTTTGTCCCACAACCCCATGGTTTTCTTTGATGTAGGAAGCCTGGATTCAAAACGCTCACTTCACTGACAGAACTTAAAACTACGTGCCCCAGGAAAGCTCCCTCACCACCAGCATGTAGGTATGCCCAGGACTGTATGATGTACTCCTGTTGGAGCTGTTCCATTTTGTATAAAATACATAACCATCCACTGGAGCAGAGAGTGAGCTCTACCCTCATTGGCAAACATGCTGCTCCTTGGGTATTGATAAAGGTATTACCTCTACTCTGCAGCCAGTCAGATTATGGATACTCTTCGTGCATATGTTCTGGGGATGAAAGGGTCCCTTACACCTTCACACCCTAATTAACTCAGGGAATTCTAGGCATAATTCAGCTCCCCCACAATTTAGGGTCCTTTACCTCACATATAACTTTTACCTCGCATGTAACTTTTACCATATTTACCACATTTACCTTTTACCTGACATATAACTTTCAATAGCAATAATTGGAGTTGCATGTTCTTATGGAGTGAAAAACAGATTTGAAATGTATCCAACAGAGAGCTTATACTTAAACATTTTACTATGTACTAATTTCCTTATTCAGTTTTATCATGAAGAATTTCAATCAGTTTCTAAATCACACTAAATGCTGCTCAACTGTAGATTTTATGTGGTGTGTAATTCTGTCACATAATGGCTCTGGAGCCCAGCTAGAGGGGGATAGAGGGGCTCAGGACCTGGCTACCTAGGAGGTCTTGGACAGCTGATGAGGTTGATTGGTTAGCTCTGGAGGAAATTAAAAAGCTCCTGGAGAAATGAAGTGGAGGGGGAGGGAAGATGAGAAGAAAGGCAGTATAGGAACACTGTGGTGAAGATTTGTTTGGAGGGGAAAGAGGTGTTGATGTTTTGTTATTCTGTTAAGTGTGAGGTAGGAAAGGGGGAAGGCCATCTCCTGGACCTGGCTTAAGGAATAACAATCCACTACACATGGTGGAGAATGCAGGCATTCTAATAACTCCAGCAATGGAAATAGGTGGTTGGGACTGTTCTGCTGTTAAATGACTCAAGGGGCTGCAGCAGCAACAACAGCAGCTCCAACTCCATCAGCAACAGTTCCAGAGGTAGCAGCAGCAGCAGCAGCAACTGCAGGAATTTCTGAAGCTGCATTTGGAGTCAAGGTGGAATCCCCACCCAAGTTGGTGAGTCTCCTGGTTCCCAGAGGATAGTGGGTGGAGTATGCAGCAAGATGGGGCCTGCAGATGACCTGGAAACCTTCCTCACAACTTTTGAGCAGACGGTAGGTGCCTATCAGTGACCACAAGACACATGGTCTGTGAGGGTGGGGCAGGCTGCTTACAGGGCCCTGGAAGCAGATTTTGCTTGCGGTTATAAGACCCTTAAAGTTGCCATATTAGACTAGTTGGGTTTCACAGAGGAAACCTATCACTGGAAGTTTTTACAGGAGATTTGGGACCCAAATGCATGGACTTGAGCTATGGCTCAGAAATTAAAGGACTTGTGCAATTTCTGGCTAAACTGTGCCTCATGGTCAGCTAGCTGCAGAAATATTGGGATTGATGGTCCTAGAGCAGTTCTTTGCCATCCTCCCCATAGGATCCTGGAAGTGGGTGTATTGCCAGGAGGTAGCCAAGTTGGAGAAAGCCACCCAGAAAATGGAGGACTTAATGGGGGTGGAGTTAGATTGTCTGGCTCCCTTGGAAGGCCAACAGGTCCCAGGGCTGAGGAAGCCTGCACTGTGGGGAAAACAGGCAGGATCTCTAAAGAGACCTCTTGTAGGGTTTCCACCTTCTTTTCCACCAATAACCCAGCTAGGGGAAAGGCCCTTGAGTGGCCCTTCCAGAGAAGACAGCTGCCTGGAACATCCTGGCAGTCCATGAGGTGGAAGGGGTGCTTAAATGACTGTTTTCCAATATGGGATGAAGAGTCATCAATATTGGGACTACTTTTAGATGAACTGTGGGTATGTCCACACCTGTGTCTCACAGGTGTGGGGGGAGAGCCGAGACCAGAAGGGATATGTGGTTCCAGTTAAGATAGGGGATACCCATGTTGTAGGACTCAGACTTGGGCTCCAGTCAGATCTTTGTCCATGAGCTAGAATCTTCAGCCTAATAGTTGAATGTGCTTACGTACAATGTCATGTACTCATGGTGATATTCAACCATACTCTCTAACACAGATCCGCTTCACCATCGGGGAGAGGAATTTAACATGAAAGCTGCCACTTGGCTTAGTGGTGGTGTGGCAAGAGTAGGGCTCAATGGCCAAATTGTTGTGATTGGCTCAAAAAGTTGACAGGAACCCCAACTCCACTAAGCCAGAGCTGGGAGAAATATTTCCCTTTTGAGACCCTGAACTCCTTGGACCTCAAGCCAGGTCACACTGAGATTGGTTGCAGGTCAGGTAGGAGGCCCTCTCACGCCAGAGGAAAGAGTTTGGGGTTCAAAGCATTCTGGAGGATTCTGAGGGTAAGGATACCCCAGGAGCTCCTCAAAAGGGTGAACTGGATCAGATAGGGGAAAGCTTAGATATCATTCCTGATCAAAAGGAGGACCTGGTATATGCCCCCCTTTATGACTGATTGGGTCAGCCCATAGGCATCATAGCATGTGCAAGCTTAGTGGCCCAGGACCCCCACTTCAAATTACTGGGGGGCCTCTTGATGGCAGTGACAAAAAGACAAGGTCACAGGGACCTGGCAGTCTCAACTGCTAGTGCTGAAGTAATACTGTAGCCATGTTTTTAAACTAGCCAATGATGTATTGTGCAGAGGCCATTTCAGGTGGAAAAAATGCTGGCAAACTTTTTATGACCTGGGGTATACTAAGAGATCAATAACTATTGTGCGTCCTGCCCCAAATGCCAGCTGGTCCCTCCACCCCACTCATAAGGCCCCACTGGTAGCTGTTCTATTTGTTGGCATACTCTCTGATTGGGTAGAAGTGGATTCAGTGGGACCACTGGACGCCCAGCTCAAAAAGGGCCAAGTTCATCTTAGTCCTTGTTGACTTTGTCACCAACTACCCTGAGGATCTGGCTATTCGCTCAGTTTTGTAACAAACTGTGGCCTCTGACCTATTACAGATATTCTCCCAGGTGGACATTCCCTGAGGGGTTTAGACTGATCAGGGCATAGCCTTCATGTCCCGGTTATTACAAGTTTGGAGCTTATTGAAAGGCCATTTTGTAAAGACTTCAGTGTACTACTATCCCAAAACAGAATTTTTGTTTAATTAGACACTGAAGGGGATGTTGAAAAAAATTGTCTTGGAAGAGCCCAGGAATTGGGACAGTTATTACTGTACTTATTGTTAACCAGTCAAGGAGTTCCATAGCCCTCTATGGTCTTTTTGCCCTTTTAATTATTGTATGGGAGGCAGCCCCAAGGTGAATTAGCTGTCTTATAAGAATAAGAATCCAAGGAAAATCACAGAATGTAGTTCTATATCTCCTGCAGTATGGGAAACGTTAGACCTGATGGGTGCCTTTGCAAAAGAAAATCTCAGGTATGCAGAGCAGGGACAGCAGTATAATAAATATGCCCAACTCCAGGTTTATTAGCCAGGGGATAGAGTGTTGCTACTTCTCCTGTCCTCAGAGTAAGTTGCTGGGTAAGTGGCAAGGTCCTTTTGAGGTCTTGTGGAGGGTAGGTCAAGTGAATTATGAAGTTCACCTAATAGGGAAACAGCCAGATTCACAGATATATCGTATCAACCTGCTGAAGCACTGGAGGGCCCAAAAAGTCTGTATGGTCTCTGTGTTTGCTGACTGAACACCAGATTATCCTCAAACTGGGCTGTGCAATTCAGTAAGGAAGCTCAAGAATTCAAACATGGCTGGGGGAAACAGTAAATCAAGCGACTGAGAAGATGTTAGACCTAGGTTTGATAGAGAAATCTGCCAGTGAGTGGAGTATCCTGACTGTTTTGGTGCCAATCACAGTATCTGGTTCTGTTTTCATTTCCATAAAATCAATACAATTTTGAAGTGTGATGCATATGCTCAGAATAGATGAAGTTGTGTAACAAATAGGCAACAAAAGTTACATAACCGCCCTTGATTTAACCAAAGGGCATTGGCCAATACCTCTGGACCCAGCATCCCAGGAAATCATAGCCTTTGCAACACCACTTTTGAGCTCTATCTCTTGGTCCCTGCAGGGCCCCTGTGACCTTCCAATATCTAATGGACAAACTGCAGCACCCATACTGGGTATATGTGGCCACTTATATGTACAATGCAGTGATATTTGCCAACATGTGCGTGGATAACCCCCCAGTGGGTGAGAGGGGTGCTACAGTCGATACAAGTGGCTGGCCTATTAAATGTTAAGTGGAATGTTAAATGAGGCCTGTTCAATGTTAAGTGGAATTCACAGAGACTACATATCCAGAATATATACTGTGCAAGATCAGGCCCTAGGGGTCAAAGTAAAGGCCTTGGTGGAATCTCAAGTGTCAGTAACAAAATGGCAGGTAAAGTCATTTTTAGGTTTATTGAGCTACTACAGTAGAGTCACATCATACACGCATTTAACTTACGCAAATTCATCATACGCATATGCCCTGGAGTGCTGATTGTTTGGATTCAGCCTGCAGCTGCCCCCCACAGCACTGTGCACAAGGCCAAGTAGCTACATTGGGAGAAGTATCTGGATTCATTCCAACCATCTATGATATCAGAACCATCCATTATTATCAACGCCACTTTGTTTTGGAACATCTCCATTTATTCCTTGTCTTTATGATTTACTGTTTCTGTACAGTGTAAAGCCATCTCAGTACAATTTATTAATTCTCTGGCTATTAATAGGCAATTGATTATTTCTTTGATGCTCATTCTGCAGCTCAAAATAGTGTTTTCATCATTTTCCCTTCCATTTCTTTTCCTGTTTCTTAAGGTTTGGCTGTTTGAATGTATATTCCAAAGTAAGTCATTTCCATTAGACAAATGTATACATTTTTGTAAATAAATACAGATACGCATCAGAGAATATATTGAAAGTTTATGCAGGTGAAGGCAGGTGTATGACAAGTTTGAGGACAATACTGAATGACGTACTTAAGGCTGCTGATTTATAGGGATAATTTAAACTGAGGAAAACAGTGATCACTGTGCTGACAGTAGCATTGGAGGTTTATATGATTTATGGAATAGTATGAAATGCATAAAGGTGAATAATAGAAAAGCTAGTAAAATGATCCTGAGATCCTTGTTGATTTAGGCAGCATTAACTGATATTCCTAAAATGCTTGTTTATACAATGTTTATACTTTTCCCTGGAACATAAAGACTTTGTGGTTCTGTCTGAGCAACAAATTATCATTTTAACTCTTTTCTTATTTCTAGGCTCTTTTAGCTCACTGTATTTCACTCAAATAATACTTTCTTCTGCCTATTGTCCTTTGGCAGTTTGACCATGAATTGATTTGGATAGTGTTCCCCAGTGGTTTTGGATAACTGGACTTGTTTCCTGACCTTAAACTTTGACTGTGTTCTGGTACTTGATGTCCATGGTTTCTCTGTGACCAGTGTAACCTAGTGGAGTCTGAGCCATGTACCAAAATGTAGCAATCTCAAATCTAGGCAGAAGGCAGAGTAGAGATGCACCAGATACAGCAAATTGATCTTCCCTCTCTTCCCATGGAAGATTGAGTAGCTTCACAAATTTCATTTTTGATACTAGTATTAATATTCCAGTATGGAGGCAATTGAGGCATGGATGTCTAGTGAGGGGAGGGAAGAGAGCTAAGGGACCGTTCATGCTGCCTGAATATATTAGCATTGGTAATCATAGCAGAGGCTGAAATGAACAGCATTAAACTAATGTACAGAATCAGTGTCTAGTATAATACACTTCAGTTGTATGTTAAAGAACACTCACATTATTCAGGATTTGCAGAATTAGCTCATACTCTTATCTCTGTCACCCTCGCTAAATTCCAGAGGGACTGTGCATGCAAAATGGGTTATCAGCTCCCCTGGCTTTTAAATTTAGTAAGCTACAAGCTTCTTCTGATACAGCGCTCCTTGTTAGAACTTGGGAAGAGACAGTCCTTTGGATAGCTAAAGCTCATGCCATGTAGTGTTTTAAAGATCAATATCAGGCCTTTGAGTTTCATCAGAATCAAAATAGCCTGCGTAGCACTAGCTAACTGCGCTCTTTCAACACTCCTGACCAAGCAGAGAACCTCCCTGTATGCAATCGCTTTGTCATTTTGAAGGTCTTTACAAGTGGAGCTCCTTTTCTTTCATCTTTTACCCTGAGGAGGCTTGGATTGCCAGTGTTCATCACTGTTGTTCCACTATCTCATTTCTTTTTCTCTAACTATAATAAGAGATTGTACCAGAGAAGGTATCTCAACCATATAGAGAATCTTTGCTATAATTAGGATTTCTTCATACCATCCATTGAGGTGTTTTAAAAATTCCTTTTGGAGCTTTAAGAGCTTAATTTCCACTGAAAAGCAGCCAACTTGGCTAAGATTACTTATTTTTAACTTTCCAAGTGTGATAAATATAGTGTCTAATTGGCTTATGGATTTTTTCAGGATCCTTTGCCAGCCTATCAGTGGTATTCTGATGGAGGACAAGACAACAGTATACTTTTCTTAAGAAGCATATGGCACCTTTTTTTCTTCCTATTTTTGTCACACAATGACTGCCAAAGAGACAAAAAGATGACACAAATACACACGCAGCTCAATTTCAGTCCTTAGCAGTGAAGCAAAACTAACTATTATTCTCTACTTCATGTTGAAATACATCTCATAATGCAGATGTAAATCAGCGGGTACTGGCTGAAAGGAAGGAGATCTCTGAGAAGGGAACAATTAAAACATTGGCCAGCACTGTCTTTATTTTAAATGACAAAAACAAAATTCATAATGTAAATATGTTAGGACCTGATCTAAATTATTATTTTAGTTTTCAACTGTAATTCAATATTTCAAATAAATCAACATTAAGCTGAGCATAATGATAGGAACAGAAAGAGATAGGGCTGATTTTGATAAAAGCTGTCATCAGGCAAGCTATTATTTTGCCTTCTGGGTGTGTAGGTTTGGATCCCTTTATGACAAATAGTTGATAACTTTAAACTTGTGATATTGAAACAAATGGAGTTTTCACAGGCTTAAAGTTTTTACTGAATATGCTACCTTGGCCCAGTCCAAAATGAACCTAATCTACTTGTCCATTTCACACAAAACTAAACTGACCAGCAATGATTGCTTCTTATCACAGAGCTCAATATGTGGAAAGAACATTTTTTTTTTTTTTAGAATGAATATCTTGGAACTTAGTTTCAAGATTTTTTCTGTGCATCTTATAGATTCTCAGACCTGGGAAAAATACCTTATTGCTAAGCTCGTGTTTCAGAACTTGGGGGCTGGACCTGATGATTTTGTGAGGTTCCTTCCAGCCCTAATGTCTATGAAATCTATGAAACGTTAATAACGATGTTGATCAAGATTCTAGGTTTTTCCAAATGCTATAATATGTCATTTCAGTTTGGACTCATATTGAAATACATATTATGATTTTAGTTTATTTTTTGTCATGAAAAGACTAAACCTATCATTGGGTACGTTGCTAGCTCATATGATTAAAGTGACATATGTTGATTAGGTCCGTAGATAAGTATAAAGTTAAAAATATATCCATTATCTTGTATAAAGGTTTCAAGCCTCTCAAAAAGATTATGTAGCTCTTTATCACCTGGTACTGTTGTCACTTTTTATTTTCTAGATACGTGTCAGTATGCTCACTCTCACATACACATAGTATATGATATAAACACAGTTATTTCCCCATATTTTACTGATAAAGTAGCTAACCAAATTTGACTTGATGTGTTCTTTTCTTTCTATTTAGTTGTGCAGTAAATGTGGTTCTTTATTCTGTGATAGGTGAAACCTCCCATATCCTTTTTTCCCATTAAAATAGTGGGAGAAGAGTAAGTGAATAACAGTCCAGGGTGAAAAATTCAACCGTGTTTAAATATTCCTGTATACAAATACAATGCTTGTATTAAGAGCTAGTGATAATGTGATAGGTATTGTGAGTATAGGTACAGGTATTGTGAAAAACATCCTGCCAATGTAATTTTTAATTTTTTTGCCAGGACTTCACAAATTGCTGATTACATTCCTTACCACCTTATTATTCCTTGGATTTATAAAGTTAAAGTTAAAAATCATAATTATTTGGAACTGAATGAGAGGTGTACAGTTAAATATTGCACAGGGATTCTGAGACTTTTTATCTAAATCACAAAGCACAGTATTAAGTGGAGTTCTAGTGATGGTGTCAGGAAGAGGGATAAAATGTTATATAAAGCTTTTCATATAGCTTCTTGTGCCTAGACATCAAGCTAAGTGTAGAAATAAGTACAACGTGGATTGGTGTAGCAGCCACTGTCCTTTTATGTCCCTCATACCTATACAGGTATGGGCACTAAGAATTGAGCGGTTGATCTTCCTATAGCATCATTCAGAGCCATGAGAGACAGGATGGGAACCTATAGTATAACTCAATATAATGGTGCTTAGAATGGACAGTAATATAATTTTGTTGCATGTATTTTCCATGAACCAAAGATGCCATTTAGTTTATTCATCTATTTCTCTTTAAGGGTTTGTTTTTATGCTCCCTTCTTTCCTTTAGCAGCATGCCAATGTCACATTGACAGTCTATGCTTCTGATGTATCAATGAAATATCTATGTGTGTGTGCATATGTGTGTGTGTATGTATATGAGTTTGTGGGTGTGGGGGTGTGTGTGCTAAATGATAAAAGTTATACATTCAGGGCAGGGGGAACTATATTACAATAGACTGCCTTTTATTAGCTCTTGATGTGCCATCTGTGTTCTCAGTACTTCAGTAGGCATTTTTCATAAGCCAAAACCATGTAATTCTTTATGAAGTTTCAAAAGTATGTTATGATTCATGTGTTTCAAAGCCTAGATGAAACTTTAAGATTTTTCATGTTTTCAAATACAGAATTGTAAATAGTTTTATAAAAGAGGAAAACTTTATTGTGAATATGAAGTTAAATAATATAATAATTTGTTTGGAAGAATATGGACTATTAGCCTGAGATGCAAATGTATTTTAACTTTCATATGTTCCCGTGGGGTAATTTCCTATGCCAGACGCATATTTTGTGCAGCATCTTAAAGTGAATTAATTCTAAACATTTTTATTTTTAGGGCATTGTCACTGGCACCTCAATGCACAATATCCTCAAAGAACAGCCGGGTTACATGAATGGTTTGCTCTCTGTGGATGAAAAAAAACTGCCTGGGGTAACATGTTACCTGAGGCGTGAATGTGTTTTTCCATATGAGGTAACAATTTATCCCAAGCCCAGGTTAATGCATGGGAGTAACCTGTTAACCCACTGCAATTTCTGTATAAATGACAAGTCTAAACCTGTTTGACCACTTGGGTGGATGCATCTGAAAGGTCAGCATTCATTTATGTCCACTTCAGGTATCCATGGTAACTAATGGATGGCCATCCTCCACTCTGCTTTTGCAGAAGATGTGGTAATCCCTTTTGCTAACCACTTTGTTCACATGCTGCAAGGTCATCAAAATACCCTGCCCCTTGCCAAAAAAAACCCCAAACCAAAAAACTTTGTCACACCCAAATCCACCTCTGCTCTCTTTTCTCATGGCAAAACTCCACCTCACCTGCCCCTTTCATAACATACAAGCTAGTTTGCCCTGCCTTTCTTGGAAGCGAGGATAAGGAGCAAAGGGACAGCAGAGAAGAAATAGAAGAACATCATACTGCAATACAGTGTACATTATGGAGTCCCCTTCAGCAGTAAGGGCTTGGCACCTCCCGTGCCCCTTTTACCTGCTCTCAATAAGCCCCTGCATGTGTGGTTTCCAAACACCATCCACCCACATTTGGCTTGCCAGCAAAGGGTGGATGCTGGTCTCTGGCTTCTTTGCCCAGGAGGAGAGGGTGCTACCTGCACTGCCATAGAGCAGGGAGGAATTGCTTCTATGACAGCTTGGGTGGACAGGCTTGCCTCCAGCAGCAGAACTGCCTTGATTATATGGGCAGCCCTGAATCTAAAATGGCTGCCCTCATTAGGCACCTGGAAGCTACCAGCTCCAGGACCTTAAAGTGGCAGGCACAACCAGTGCCCTGCCACAGCCCCCTACTGCTGAATGGTCTATACCATGGTGGTCATGAGGCACTGGAGGAGTTGTGGGAGTAACACACCGGGTGTCCTTGCTTCCATGCCACCGTGAGTTTAAAATTATTCCATCAAATTACCAACTACTTGAGATTTGACAACAAACTGACACGTGAAGAAAGGAGAGCTGTGGACAAGCTTGCTGCCTCCAGAGATATTTGCACGCAATTTGTGGAGCAGCTCAGGAAATGCTATATTCCAGGAATGCACCTCATGGTTTATGAGCAGCTCATTGCATTCATGGGTCATAGTTTCATAGTAGCTAGAGTCGGAAGGGACCTAGGTAGATCATCTAGTCCGACCCCCTGCCTTGGCAGGAAAGAGCACCGGGGTCTAACTTCCTTTTAAAAATCCCCAGGCTAGGAGCCTGCACCACTTCCCCTGGAAGCCGGTTCCAGGCCCTAGCCACCCTGACTGTGAAGTAGCGCCTCCTAATATCTAATCTAAACTTACCCTCCGCCAGCTTGTGACCGTTATTCCTGGTC
>NW_017728886.1:199203779-199218993 GCF_001723895.1 Crocodylus porosus | reverse complement strand
AGAGCCAAACAATAACCAGGTAGTGCTGCAGCAGTGGCAGCAGTCCTGCTGGGAAACTGTGCATGCTGGCTGGGGCTGGGGCTGGGGCCAGGGCTGCACTGGGCTCACCCCTGAGAGGGTGTATCGGGGGGGTGCCCCCAGATCAGGATGCAGGGCAGGGAGGGCTGTGGGCTATGGCTGTGAGCTGGGGCTGGGGCTGCGCTGGGCTTTTCCTGGCAGGGGCTGGGCCAGGCTGTGCTCAATTTGTGTGGGGGTGGCCCTGGGGGTGGGGTTATAGGAGGGGCTGCAGCCACCTCAAAATTCGCCATAGGCCCCCCCAATCCCCTTCCACTACAGCCCAGGCCAGCACCCCCACTGGGAACCTCCCGGCACTGCCGCAACCCCAGCCTGAAGTGGCCCACAGCCCTCCCTGCCCTGTGTGCTGATCTGGGGGCACACACCCCACATGCCCTCCCAGGGGTGTGCATAGTGGTGGTGCTGGGAGGGGGCACTGAATGCAGGGGGGGCTTGCATGCAGCAACTGCTGCTACCATCACCACCCCTGCTGCCCCACTTGGCTGCATGCTCTGCTGTTGGTTGTGGCTCCTCAGGCTGTTGATGGGCCTTGCACCCAGCCAATTGCACTCCACCAGGGTGGGGCACAGAAGACACTCCTCCTGTGCCATTCAGAGTCTTGCAGCACTGCTGTAAGGCAGGGGTAGGGTGGTGAGGTGCTGTAGTGTGCTGTGTAGGGCTCGTGGCTCCTGGCACGTCCCTCTCCCTACCCTGGGTAAGAGGCAAATGCGCTGGGGAAGACACTGCCACTGCACTCCGGAGTCTCCTCTGTCCCTGCCCACCAGTGTATACTTCCTACAAGCTTTCTAAGTACCCTTGGGGGTATGTGTACCCCCGATTGACAACATCTGCTCTACAATACTGAAAACTGTAATATTGCTATAATCATTCCATTTTTTTTCAGAGATATTTACAAAGAATTTTAAAATTCCCATTTCGGTTAAGTATATTTGAGGAATATACAGTTAATATATCTCAGCAATGTATGTGGTAATATATATAGTATATAGGAATATATATAGTATACATTAATATGCAGTTAAGGTATCCAGCATTGTAAAGGAGAATAGATAGTCACCTTGCTGGGGTCACCTGACCCCCAGTTATCTTCCCTGTTTGATGCAGGGGCTGGACCCAATGATCTTCCAAGGTGGCTTCCAGCCTTACGATCTATGAAATCTATGAAATCTGATCAGTGTATCCAAAAGTGCATTACAATGAAGATAGAAAGAGAGGAAGAGTCATACACAGAGAAAGTAATCATTGGTTGTAAATATTTAGCCTATAAAGACAGGTCGATTGTATGGCCTTAATTTTAAAATTCAATATTTTCTACTTTAATAAATAAAAACAATAAACGTAATACTGTCCCTAATAAATGGTAGCCTAGAGGCATATGTCAGACTCTTTGATTGTCTTTTTCTAATTGTTAAATGTATGTTGACTAAAATGCTAGCTAGTTAATGTTGATACTGCTTACCCAGCTTCCGTAAATGTGACCTTTATTAGCTTGATTATCTGCAACACATTTTATACTGAGAAACTGGGGCTGTCAATCTTGGTCAGACAGTTTTATAGCAAGTTGCTTGAGAAGTTTGTGACATTATACCTTTGTCTGAAAGAGACATAACTTTTGGTTGACTTTAATGTCTGGATCCTTTGACCTGCCCAATAAACTGAAGCAGAGTGGATGAACAGTTTTATTAGACTTTAACTATTCTAATAATGATTGTGACCTTTCACTTGGGTAACAAAGATTAAATACACAATAAATGTTCATCATCATGAATACATATTACTCAGTTTTTTATTGGAGTGGATTTCAAAGTATTTGGAAATTACCCATGAAAGATGGTGAATTAAAGTGCTTGTAATATGGTTATCAAATGTTGCAATATGTTTTATTGTCTGTGGTTCCCAAAAAGAAGGTGACTGCCTCTATTTCCCAGTTGTGTTGATGTGGCAAACATAGTAGAAATTTTATTTGCTATTGTATAGATACTTGGAGTCAGAACAATCTCCTTGGTAATATTGCAGCACCTTCATTTTCAAGTATAATATATATCTTCTTTCATGGCTATCAGAACATTTCCTTCTATGTGTAATGATTCTTCATGCCATGCAATTGGAAACTTTTGTATCCCTGTTTTGTTTGCATGAGTATTCTCTAAAATATAATTCTACTGATTATCTGAATAAGCAACAATTGAGAAACTTAGACTGGTGCAGGCATTACAATATTTAATAGCAGCTGTGTCCTGCATATAGTTTAGAAGGTTTAACTATATATACTGCATATTTTACACTGCTATAAAGATAGCTGTAGTTGTAACTTCTGATCACTACAATTTCAGTCCTAAAATTAAAGTGTCATTTGCACAGGGCAGAAGTACAGTGGAAATATTATATTTTGTTTTGAGTCAAGACAAACTGTAGAACACTCCTGTGGGGAGACACTTCACTCTCCTGCTGCTCTCTGCATTGAAATGTGTAGATTTACGCAAAGGCCAAGGGACTGCAAGGGTATAATCGATGGGGTTCTGTCTGTTATGACTCAAAATCTCCTCTGAGGGTAGAGTGCAAAGAGAGAGCTATGTAGGTACAAGTCAGCCAAGGGAGACTGATTACTAATGTATCAGTAACCTACAGTACCAAGAATAGGGTATATACCCTAGCAATAGGGAAGAAGACTGTGACTGAGAAAAATACATGATAATTCAAGTGTACTAGTTTATTTTTTAAATTTTAGTCTAAAACACTGATTTAAAAGTGGACTGGGTCAAGCTCTAGGGAGTGGGCTCCAGGGATTAGGAACAATCCTTCAGTTTCTGTTAGGAACTAAAAGGAGAGTAGACTAGAAAATCCAATAGGATTTCCTTATTTAAAACTTGTATGGTTCTAGAAATTCAGTGTATTAACAGCAAACCTGATTACAGCTTATTATAGCTTTGAAGCCATAAGCGTGTCCTACTGTATTCATATAAGCAAGCAGATAGAGCTAGATTAACATTACGGTAGCCTCTGATATATCATGTGCACGGATGTGTGTATGTATAGTACCTCATATCTGTTTTTGTCAGATGTTTTCATATATTTATTTTGGTTGTGGATGGATACTGAGGAACTTGATACATAGGAATATGGGTGAAAGGAAAAACAACCCAAATATCTCATGGCAGGTATTTTTAAGGAGGATAATTTTTTCATCCTGTATGAATATTAAAAAAATCTCCTAGGTTGCCCTGTGCTTGTGACCTGACCATGTATGTCTGTCTGTCCGGTCTATCTTATATACTTATTGATGAACACAAAAGATTGGATATTTTTTGGACAAGCTCTGTGTGTCCTTACTTCCTGATTTCATTATGGCAGAGAAATGAAAAGGGTGTTAATTATGGTGCTCAGATTCTTCTTAAAATCTGGTAGCACAGCTAGGATTGTGTTGATTAAAATTCTCTGGAAGGCAGTTATTTCTCAATTTACAGTTATTCTTATCATAAAAGTGGTCTATCATTCAATGCATGACATTGAAATAAAAGTTTTATTCTCGCTTCTAGCTATGAATTGAATTATTCCTTTCTAATTCTATTTATTTTTAGAAGTACTATCTCCCAAACAGCTAACATTGTTTGCTAATTTTCCAGTGTAATCTCAAGGATAAGCAAGGATTTTGTGAGATGCTGTAGACTATTTATCACAAACTGTCAGCCTGTGCTGCTGCTACATAAATTTCATGTGATAAGGTAGACTGGCAGGTGCAGCCTTATGTTAAGTATAGAATAAGATATTTGCTCTTGATGTTGGTACAGGGAGCTTATCTTATCTTTAAAATGATAACCTATTGTTGTGCTTTTGGGTACAGATTGGCTGCCAACTTTGGTTGACAAAAAGGAATGAGGCTAATAAAACTGAAGAGCACAATACAGAAAATCACTAATGCTAAATGTGCAGACTTAACCTACATTTCCTTTATCTTGAAAACAAACAAACCACACCTTTCCTTTTGGTTTTATGCTGTATCGTTGAGAGGAATAGGTTGAAGTTCACCTTAAAAACACTGATTTGCCTCTTTCTTAAATCCACACACATGTAGACACTATGTCTGTGTTTGTTACTCTGAGCTGTAAGAATTCAAATCTAAAACACTCACACTTCTTCAGCATAATTCTTCATAGAAACATTGGAAATGTCATTGGAAATTATCAATGTTTTTCGTTGAAAAGCTTAAGGTTTGCCTGGGTAATCTCTACTTTCTGGTGCCTGCTTTTGACTCATATCTGGCTCCCAAGGTAGGTAGCTAGAGGGTCAGGAAAAATGTAGGTCAAAATTTTAACAAAGGGACCAATAATTGCCTCACTGGCATAAGTAAAGCATACTTATTTTAAGGAAGTACTTGAACAGCTCTGCTGTGAAAGTCAGACTTGTAAGTGTGTTTAATTTGGAGGCACAAGAGCATAAATTATTTTCACTTCCCTTTAACTTCCCTTCTTCTTTCCTTTATTCAACCTTATCTTTTGTCTCTCATGTCTGACTGACCTCTTGTTCCTCTTTCTTGCCCTTCTACCCTGCTTTTTGTCTGCCTTACTTAGTTTTTAATTCTTGGCTAGTCTCTAAAATCCCCCCTGGACTTTCGTATTTTGATGGGGGAAATCTCATTCTGAATCAGCCTAAGCCTAGCTTCCTTCATTTTAGATGTCAGTCTTATTTGTCTTATTTGCCCAGAGAAAGTAGTATTGCATAAATCAAAAGTAGTTGAGAATACTTGCATTGTTGTAAACCAAAAGACTGGGCTTCATACACAATTTAAGCGAATTACATAGTTAATAAATGCTTTTTTCTTCCTGGGTTTTCCATGCCTGGTCTCCAAACAATGATGTTGCAGAATTTAGTCTTTATAAGCTACCAGTGGGATTCTTAAGCAAAAGTAAGTGCTGCCTGTTCATTTAAAGTTTTATTACTACTTTAAAAAAGCAAAGTGCACCACTCCTGTTTAATAACACTGCTAAAACCATAAATCACAGAGTCTCAGTAAGAATGACACAGCTGATTACTGAATGTTCCACTGAAAAAAGTTGATGGTAAGGAACAACTTCCTGACAAAGCACAGCTTGCACTTCATTTAAGCAGCACAGTCCATTGAATTCTAATTTGTCTTTCTAAAACTTTGCAAGCAATCCTCCAATTGTCTGGGTATTTCTAAATACATTTCAATGTAGTGACCTAGGATGAAATACAAGATGATGCTGGATAAAAGAGATAACCCAGCTGCAATTTGGGAGGCACTGTTTCTATATCAAAAAGCTTATTTTATATACTCCATTTCTTAAGTATTGTGTAGAATCTTGTGCTTCAATGATGGACAGTGGTTTATTTCTAGTAAAGAACATCTTCCCCCATGCTGATTGTCTCGACCCAGTACACTCTGGTGTAGCTTTAGAAAGCAAAGGAGGAAGAGTATGAAGAGTCTTTCTTGACATTTGCTTTGCTGGTTATAATTTTAGCAGGGAGCAGATGCTCCAAAAGGGACTTAAGGGAAGAGGAAGACAGCTCAGGACAGCCAGGGAGAGCATGGTACTGCCTTAAAATGAAATAGCAAGAAGAAAGCTGAGCTGAGTAATAATTTCTCAAATATTCCTGTCTCAGCAGTGGCCATGAAGAATGTAGTTAGTGCTTAAATTCCACAATCTGATCCTTAATGATCCTCAAACTCTGAATTTTTCTTCTTCTTAGGTGGGCTCTTTATGAGTCTGGTTTTGGCCATTGTTGTTCTCCTTGCTTCCTTCCTAGTCTTCATTATACCCCTGGTTGTATCTTCTTTCAATTTCAGCTGTAATTGTGTATTTATATAGCGCTTAGTATAACAGTGTCCCCAAAATGATTTGGGTCTACTGAGTTCAGCATAAGTTATTCTTTCTGCGAGAAAATTGCAACCAATGAAGTATATGGATCGACGAAAAAAATGGTTGCTGAACTGTAATGGGATAAGCTCTTCCTTTTGATATTCCAAATGCCGTCTTATTAAAAAAAAATCAAAGTTGCAGATAAGCTTAAATTGTTCAGTGAACTAGATGGTACATAAGAGAGCATTTGCAATGGTGCTACAATCACATCAGGCTAGCCCAAAAGATCAGGAGCCCATTCACAGCTGCATTGACTAAAGAGTAGCCTTGGGTGTGAAACCAGATCTAAGCTTAAACTAGCCTGTCAGCATGTGTACCAAGATGTCTTAAGTACTCTGCCAGTTCATCCCATTTGGGATTTGGGATTGGCTGAATATTCTGTTTTTTAAGTAAGTATCAAAGAATGTACTTCCAAAATAGTAGAATAACTTACCATCAGAAAATGGCACCTTGGGACTTTGGATTCTATACCACAAATAGAAAATAAAGAGGCATCATAAAAAAGAAGCAGAATATATCTTCCCTTCTTGTTCAGCTATTTGCCTTCAAGCCTGCAAGCAGCTAACTATAATTTAAGATGGTGTGTATTGGATTCTTGAATTCTACATTTACAACTGTGGAGGATACCATGACTTTTTTCATGTGTCATAAATAAAAGAAGCTTTATGAAATGTCTTGATCTTCTCCTTCAGCCAGATATAGGATCTTAGAGTATCATGAAACTATTGTACAATTTTACTTATTCATCTCCAAATTGGATTTAAGGGCTAGCTGCTCCAAGGAGCAAAACATAATATGATTTCCAAACTTAAAAAAAAATCTCAGAGGAAATGGTATACATGGAAGTGCATATATTTAAGTAGGATATATTTTTAAGCAGAAATGTTTCTAGTATAACACCTTTCTTATTTATGCCCTAGTATGTGAAAGGTAGGGGAATGATTTCTTGATTATTACATATGTGAAATAGTTAAAATTTTCTGATTTCCATTAAGATAAGCCAGAGGCAGTAATTTTCCCCAGATGAGCTTTTCAACATGTCATGTTGATGAACAGACAATATCTGATCTGAAACCACCATTCATTTTATTTTCCTCTACATCTGAAGAAAAGCAAAATTACATTTTTCAAATAATATTTTATTATAATAGTTCAAAGCTAATTGTTTCTTCATGCAATCAGCCTAGGATGTTTTAAAAGGATGCCCTCAATTCCATATGAAATAATTTTAGGACTGGGAAGTAAGACACTTTCCATCTGATGGAGAAAAAACAGACAACTTCCTGGAAGGAGAAACAGTTTTTGGTTATTTACTCAGGCATGGAAAAGGGGATAGCTGTGTCCTTGTCTTGGCCTGCCTGCCTACCTTCCCTCCTTCCTTCCCTCCTCCTCTGCAGATAACTCACAAAAGAAAAATAAATAATAACCACGTTGGCTTAGATTTGCCAAAGTGACTAATAATTTTGAAAGTTTCAATTAGCACATTTTTGTATTAAGAACATTTATATTACCGCCTGTGAAAAAGGCACATTGTGTGCATATTGAATTGATCTTTTTAAATGGTGGCAAGTTAGTTTCTTCCAGATACATGTGCCAGAAAATTTGGGTCAGAATCTACTCCACCTTTATAGATGCCTAAACATGATCCTGTTCCACCCTGCCTAAGGGCCTGGTTACATGGTAATTTTGGGTGGCTCCTGGAGTTCTTAATGCCTGGATTGCACATCAACATCTGAAACAAGTTTTAAGTGATAGTTAGACAGCTCAAAGTTATGCCACTCCAGGGCAGGATTATTTCTGATCGATCAGTCTTACCCAGCCACTCTAGGCTACACCTTAGTGTATATACCCCACTTGTCCCTCTCTGGCCTGAATGGGGTCCACTGCCTCCTCCCCCCCACCCCCTCCAGCACCTCAGATCCCTGTTTATTGCTCTCACCATCATTCTTCCTTGCTTACTTGTGTGCTGCCACAAGTAAGCATGGGGGAGTGGAAGGAAGCCCTGAGGGGCAGGGGGAGAGTCCTGGGGGCAGGGGGACTGGGAGACCCCAGGGGAAGGCCCAGAATGGTGGGGGGCAGGAAGGATTCTTACCTTCAGTCTTCTGGCAACCCTGCTAGCCTGAATGTGTGACTCCTCCAAACTCAAACAAGCACTAACACAGATCAACATTTCTGTGGCTCACAGTGTAAGATGCAACAAAGCCCTTAGGCCCTAAAAAAATAACCACAGATGGGTTGGTTCTTCTCCTTCATACTACTTTTTTGTGGCTTACTTTTAAGGCAACAGGTTACAAACCTAGATTCATTAAAAAAATCTCAGAAACTCAAACAGAATAGAATAAGATTCTGCTTAGATGCCTAAGTCCACTTTTGTAATTTTTGGCATGATCTTCTATTCCTGAATAGACAGGGCATCCACACATTCCATGGGAACTAGTATATCATTTTAAAATATACATTTCTTTTTCCTTAACTGCATGTTGATCTTCTAAGGAAGTCCCTCTTGAAATCTCTGGTAGCTTTCATCTTTTCCTGTTTAATACATTATCTCTCATTCTAGCTTACTTTCCCTATGATTTATGGCTTTTATCTACCATCTTTTTGACAATCATAAACACAGTTTAGGTAAGGAGGACTGTAAGGATCATTAATTCACTCAGCCTTAATGTATGGTATAGAAAATGCTCAACTTCTGATATGCAAGGAAATGTGCTCCAGATGACTACAAAGAGATTCAAAGCTTTAAGCTTAGCTGTGCCAAGAAAAGCTCAGTGAAAAGTTCCTGCCACAGTGACTCCCTTGCTAAGGATGTTAGACATTTTTGAAGGGGACCAGAAATGCAGTAAATGGGATTGTCTAAAGCTCGGTTCAGAAGCAGAATTTCATCATTTACCAAATTTGTCAAAATGTCATCTCTAATGGCTGAGCAGATGCAGGAGCTAATCACGAGTGCTCGGTTTCACAGTTGCTTGCCAATGTGGATAAAACTCTGCCTTAGCGTCCAGATTTCCTTAATCTGATATATTGGCAGAAATAAAAAGTAAAGACTAGCAATGACACAAATACATCTAGTAGGGATATTTACCTCCCAGCTCCCACCAAAATAAGAAAAAGACCTTTACTTACTAGCATCAAAGAAAACTTTCAGATTCTTAGTTTTGGCTGAAGCTTCCCTGTCCCATTTCCTTACTGCTTGAAGAGGTAGTAGTATTGAAACACTGTCTCAAATAAAGTTTTTATCACTATTCTGAAACAGCTTAGCTACAAAAAATAGAAGATTCTCCTAGAAAGAAGTACTGTGTCAATGAAAGGTAATGCTGTTTGATCTGTACTTTGCCCCAGGGGCTTTTACAATGGTAATGAGACCAGTAATTCATTTCCTAAGGTCTTTACAAGAGAAATGGATTTCATTTACTTAGACCATATCTTGATTATAGCCATTAAAATAGCTCCTACTACTGCAAATTTGATCCACAGTCTGCCCATGAAAATTTCAGGGTTTCCTTTAACCACACCTGTTTTATTTCCTTCTCTCTGTCTGGACTTTTTGAGATTCATCTGGCACATGAAACATCCTGTTTGTGGTGCATCAGGCCATGGACACATGAATGAGTTAACCCAGGTGTGGGCACAATAAGCCCATGAGCAGGATTTGGCTTGCCAAATGATTGCATCTGGCCTGTGGCTGCCCCTGTGGCACTACACATAGGGAGAGCCCCGTCTGCTCCCACCTGAGGTAACCTGTGCCACGCTCCCACCTGAGGTAACCTGTGCCACGCTCCCACCTGAGGTAACCTGTGCCACGCTCCCACCTGAGGTAACCTGTGCCACGCTCCCACCTGCTTCTGCTGAAAGCCCCAGTCTCAGTCAACATGCACAGTTTTCCAGAGGGGCTGCTCCTGCTGCTGCTGCAGCCACCTGGGTACTGCTTGGCTCCTCCCTGCATCCAGCACTTCCTTCTCCTGCCCCTGTTGCACCACTTTTGGCAGCAGATAGCATGAGGAAGTGGTGGTTGCTGTGGGGATGCATGCTGGGTACCACATGCCCAGCTAGGCAGTGGAGAGTTGTAGCCAGGCAGCTCCTGGTTATCTTCCACCTGCCCAGGCAGGTGGGGTTTGTGGAAGGTGGCTGGGAGCTCAAGTTGGAACCCCATGCACTGGGGCAGGAGCCACCCAGCCAGGGCCAGGGCCAGGGCCAGCAGGGCCAGGGAAGTGCTGTCAGTAGGCATGGGGCAGGTGTGGGTGGGAGCATCGTGCAGGGTGCCCCAGGCAGGAGTGGGCAGGGCTCATCCCCATGAAAAGCACTGTGGTGGCAGCCACTGGCTGGATTGGAGGAAGGGCTGGACTGCATTTGCACCTGCATTGCATTGCCAGGGCAAGCTCTGCTGTACATGCCCCCTGGCCCCCTTTCCCTCATTTTTGCTTGGCTCTCAGGACCTAGAGTGTGGGTAGCCCCCGTCCCCATGCTTGCACACCTCCTCTTACCCCCCACATATACACAAAATATACAAGAGTAATTCTTTATATTTGGCAATTATGCAATTGCCTCTATATACACTACTTAAAAAACACAAATCAAGAGCAAAATATATTTTGAAATAGAATTATAATATGCTATGGTAGATGTTTGATTTTTAGTGTGTGATTTGTTTTTTTATTTATGATTTATTAAAATGATATCTTCTGAAAGGTTTTATGTATGTGGCCCTCAATAGCTCACCAAAACTCGGTAAGTGGCCCACCAGCTGAAATAATGGCCCACCCCTCAGTTAACCAGTGGTATGCCAAACTGTTCAGATTTTTAAAAGCTGTAAACCCCTGATAATTCATCCTGACCATGGCAGATTTACCAATGGATAAATTGGGCTGAAAGTTGTTACCTTTTCAGCTATGTTAATATTTCAATCCATGGGCCGTCTTCGGCTACACGGCCTATTTATTTACATGCAGTCTTCATAGTGCCATATTGTGACAAGGCCACACCAACACCACTGTCTCACTGGGATGTAGGTGGTCGGCATTGATCTGGGAACTGGAGACAGCTTGTGTCCCCACTGAAGGGGCCACATACTCATGCGGCCCAAATCAGCCTAGACCCAGGTGGCTAGGCTGTAATTTGGCTAGCTGGTGCTGTGCCAGCCAGAAGGAAATCGCTGATTTGCTCAGGGCCCAACAAAGATGATTTAAAGGATGGGCCAGATGGAAGATAGGGGAAGCATGTAGGAAATCCAGGAGTGGAGCTGCATATGTCCCCTGCTGCCAGAGCACCCATTAAGGAGCTGGACACCCTCCACACCAACAGAACTAGGCAGAATCTGATTCCAGGGACTGAAAGGACACCCTCACTCAAGACCCCATGTTGAACAACCAAGGTCAGATGGGAAAGGGCAGCTTGGAGGAGCTGGACAGGGAAATGGCTGGTGAAGGCATAATTAGGCAGCTTCCTCATGCAGTGGGACCAGCAGGAAAACCCACAGGCCAGAAGTGCCCCAGCAGGTGGTGAGCTGAAGATCAAGCTGCACTTAAACTTAGCATGGGCTGACCTGGAGCCACACCATACCCTGCTGGGAACATGAGTGGGAAGAACCTACATGATATGGGCAACCTGCCAGAAGAAATAGGGAGCCTGTCCTGGAGGGTCAGAAGTGGTTCCCAGGGCACCAAACTAAATCTACACCTCTGGGAAGGGGCAGCTCTACTGCCAAGGCATTAATGTCCTGCCCAGCTGACAGGCATGAGCTACTTCTGTTACGTTACTGGTTTTGTTGTAATACTGAGATAGAGGTGCAGGCACAGTGTATGCAGATCCAATCCTCACCGTGTATCTAAAGAAGAGAGGATCTCATAGCCACCCGATTCATCACCGGGGTGCAGCAAAAGCACCCAAGTGAAAAGGTGGGGGTGGGGGGTGTGGTATAGGGAATGAGGAGCCCCACAGGAGCTACACCAACACGATCACACCAAGGTCTCCAGAGAACCACTGACACCATTTCCCTAAAAGTGAAGGTTTACTTGACAAGGAACAGCAAAGCCACGGCAGGCAAGAAAGGCAAGGTGTGACATGACCAGATGAGCAGGGCATGCTCACGGCCTGTTGGCAATTGCATCAGGCGTGGACCTGTCACACATTCTCTATGTTTATGCCTTGAGCTTTACCTCTCTGTTCATGTGTCCTTAGCCTCAGGCTTCAACTTTGATAAGGACAAGAGAAGGACAATAAATTCTTCAATATTTTTCATGAAGGTTTTATATCTTACCCTCACTCTTGTATGCCTGCTGCATCATCTGATATAAATTGTTTGTTGTTCTTTTCCACATTTAGTGATAAAGATCAATAAAGTGACCGCATTCCAGCTGCCTTACTAGAGGGGAAAAGATATCTACACCTGTGTACAAACTTTTTTTTTTTGGGTGGGGAAGGGAGCCGCTGGGGAGCTTGAACAAGGCTATAATTTCCTCCTTTTATTTCTCCAGAGGCAAGAGCTACCACATCTCTAGTCTTCACTGTGCCAAAGCTTCAGGGGAATCATTGTTTGATCATGAAAGCACTGCATTTTCCTACTTCAGTTATAGCCCAGGTTGAATATCAGTGGACTATGGAAATATCTATTCCATCAGTGGACTATGGAAATTGCTATCCCACAACAATATTATGACCACCTTCACACTAAATAAGAGAAAAGCTCTTCTGGACCAAATAAAAATTTACACCATCTTTTTTTTTGCTTCAGCCTTTGTTTCATTATTTTATGCTTAGTATGAACATTTTCTCTTGTTTTTCCTTGCCTTCTATACTAAAGCTTTTTATGCTCAAGTAGGAGGTTTAATATGTGGCTGGAATTATTCATTTAAGAAAGGGAAAGGTTTGTCTTACCTGTATTTTGGCCTTCTAAGAGAATCTATCTGCTACGTCTGCCCTCATGTACTAGGTTATTTTAGTACCATGCCTAGTTTAACAATCTTCTCTGTGCCTGTGGTAGTCACAAGGATGGCTGCCTTGATAATCAAAACAAATGTATAAAGCTGTATCCTTACTTATATGGGGATAGAACTCAAACACTGCTGGAGCAACCAATTTGAGTCTGTTGAATAAAACGAATTATGAGCATGACAAAATTGTTCCCTTCCACATAAATACAATTGTCTGATTTTTATCATAAAACATAAACATGTATATGTTATTTGTTATGTATATAGTATCTTGTCCTTTCTAGGAGTAAAGGGAATTCTGATTTACGATCAAATGATCTTGCCGATCCATTTGTACGCTAATATGCATCATCTTCTGAACTCACTCTTCCTGGCCCCATTGAAATAATTACATATATCCCTTGGCATTGACTTTCTTCGCACAGCTGTGTTGTGTTCTGCATATGTATGAAAAACACCAAAAACACCACAACAAAATATTATAGGTTTTCTAAAATTTTAATTTAATCTACCAAAGATGCATATACTAATATAAAAGCAGGAATACTTTTCATAGCAGAAAAATCATTGCACTGGTTTTGGCACAGCTTCACATGTTAGGCAAGGGATAGACATTAGTTCCTTTAAGGCATACTTAACTGAGTAAAACAGATTATTAATATAAAATAAGATAAAGAAAAGACTCTAAACCCACCCCAAAAAATATTAGCTAAGGCTTGAAAATATCCTTCCTGAGTCAGTAAATCCAAATAAAGTGGAATTTATTGAAAAAAGATATGAAAAATCATCAGGCTCTCTATAATCTCGATAAATATTAACCTGCAAACAACCACATGCAGTTGCAATCTTATTTTATGGCAAAAAAATTTGACATACTAAGGCAGGATTAGCTGTTTAATGCACTAGATACATTTGGATTCAGAAATAAATTTTGTAAATGGATTAAACACTTAGTGCCAGAAGCATGGCTTACTGAGCTAAGCATTCAGATTGAAATACCCATATTGTCTATTGTGAGCTTGATTGAAGATCCATCATTACAAGAGGCTGTTGAGGGACAGACAGAGCAGAGGAGCACTGCTTTGCAGTGAATGGGAGTGCAGCAACCTGCAGGGAGCTCTTTGTCAGGGCTTTGTAGCCAATGAAAGCCTCCATATGCCCCTCCCTCCTTTCCCTCCCCTCCAATCATATGTTGCACCTGTATCTGTCTGTACCTCCTGTAAACGGTGCTAACCCAGAAAGTAGGCAGGGTGGCAAGGCAGTCTCAAGCACGAGGAAAGACAGAGAGGTGGGTGGTGCATCTGGGAGATGGAAAAGACTCCTGCAAATTACTATTGCAATGGTTGACAGTGTTGATGAACAATCATAAATAGAAGGATTTGGAGAATGATTAAAATAATTATTAGCTGCAGTTCTTACTTGTGTGTATTTTTGTACTGTCACCTCCTTGATATAACCCTACTTATGTTCTTTAGGTCCAGCTGTAGTCATAGATCCATAGATTCTAGGGTTGGAAGGGACCTCAATGGATCATTGAGTCTAACCCCCTGCCCATGGCAGGAAAAACTGCTGGAGTCATGTCACCCCAGCCAGGTGCTTGTCCAGTCGCTTCTTGAAGACCCCCATGGTAGGGAAGTGCACTATCTCCCTTGGACGCTTGTTCCAGATTCTGGCAACCCTAAGCATGAAGAAGTTCTGTCTGATGCCCAACCTAAATCTACTCCCTATCAGCTTGTAGCCTTTGCTCCTGGTTATTCCAAGGGGTGCCCTGGTAAACAGAGCATCTCCTATTTCCTATCACTCCCACCTGATGAATTTGTATGTTGCCACAAGACCTCCTCGCAGCCTTTTCTTGCAGAGTCTGAAAAGGTCTAGGTCCCTTAGTCTTTCCTCATAGGGCCTTCCCTGCAGGCTTATAACCATATGAGTGGCCCTCCTCTGGACCCTATCAAGGTTGTTCATATTTCTCTTGAATTGCGGTGCCCATAACTGGATGCACTACTCCAGCTGAGGCCTGACCAGTGTTGCATAGAGAAGAAGCATTGGGGCTGTGTGAAGCTTCAGGTGGTGATTCAATTCAGAGGAGATTTGGCCCAATTCGGTGACTGAATCTCTGAATCTGACTCAAATCTGGGGACCAATTTAAAGGTCCAAAAAATTCAAAGCTCTCCAAATCTTTGGCAAAGATTAGGAGAGCTTTGATGATTTGGGTAGTCCCTGGTGGCTCCAGCAGGGAGCTGCAGCCATTCTGAGCTGGTAAGCATTAGGGGCAAAGGAATGGGGGCTGGGGACTGGGGGAGGGGACCATGGAGGGAACCCTGTTAGCCCCCC
>NW_017728886.1:199194425-199203448 GCF_001723895.1 Crocodylus porosus | reverse complement strand
AGGGGGGTCTGGGGGCCTGTGGAGAGCCCCCCATGCAGTGTGGGGCAGTGGAGATTGGCCCCCCATCTGACAACACCTGCTGAGCCACAGCTATTTTTTCCCCAAGTACTGGGAGCTGGGGTGGGCAGGTCAGCCATTGCTGGGCTGAAAGAGGGGCAGGAGATGGGCCTGGCCAGGCTGATTCAGAGATTCAGCTGAATTGAATCAGGGCAGTGATTTGAATCTCTGAATTGAATCACTGTCCCCCAAAATGCCAATTTGCCACCCACATGTCTGTGTAATCATCTATGGCACAGTTGTTCAATTTGGTTATGAGAATAGGATGGAATACCATGTCAAAGGCCTTCTTAAAATCCAAGTAAATGACATCTACCTTGACTCCTGCATATAAGCATTTAGTGACCTAGTTATAGACAGAAACAAGGTTAGTCAGGCAGGATCTACTTGCTATGAACCTGTGCTGGTTGCCCTTCAGCATTATATTACCTGCTGGACTACTACAACAAATATGTTCCTTGATAATTTTTCAAGGGTTTCTGAAGGATTGGGTTAGACTAACCAGTCTATAGTTACCCATACTAGTATGCAAGTTCAGAAATTGGATTTGCTTATGCCTGTTTTATTGTTTATGGGCTTATGTCTTACTGCTCATGGGTCATTTTTGGCTGGCACCAATGACAGAGACCACCAGTAGGCAGCTCAGGGTGAGTGTCCCTTATCAGTGGACTGGGCTATGTAGTTGGCCCCCTGGGCTGATTTGCTAGTGACTGAAGCTGTTTGGGTTTCACTTAGGTGAAACCCAAACAGATAGGTACAGATAGTCAAGAAACCCAAGGAGGAATCAATTCAATTTACACAGAATTCAATAAGCTGCATAAATTGGACCATTAACAAACAGAATTCATGTTCAATCTTTCACTGGCCAAGGTAGGGAAATGCCTGCAGTGACCAATGCCAGAAGGTGGGTGTGCTGCTGCATACCTGCCAGCTCTACTGGGCTGTGATCACCTGAGCCCCAGTCCCTCACCAACCACCCACTTCTCATCTTTGCGGGGGAACAGGCCTCAGCCCCTGCCCCTGCCCTGGCCCCAGCCCCCTTCAGCTGACCTTTCCCTCCCTGCAGCCCGGCTCCACTGGGCTGTGAATGTCCTAACTCCACCCCCTCCTCAGCCCCCTGCCTCTCAGCCAGGAGGGGGCAGTGGGGAGATATTGGGAGGGAAAGCACCCAACTTGTGGGGGTCATGAAAGTTTCCTACCTCGTGGGGAGGAGCCCCGGGTCAGGGATCTGCTCCTCTGCCTCCCTCCTTGCCCCACCAGGCTAATAGGGGTAGGTAGGAGACAAGTTAGGGAGCAGAGGCTTTTCTGCCTCATCTCTGCGATAGCTGGGGGTGGGGCCAGCCTAGAGCAAACAGCAGAGCTTTGGACTGCAAAGCATCCTGGGATGCTGGGGGGCTGTGAAGTAACTTGATTTGGGAGGAAATCTGAGACAGAAATTTGAAAGACTGGTTTAACCTAAATCAGTTAAGTCTAATACTACATCTATCTGGGTCAATCTTAAACCAGTTTCAGCTATTTCTGATCACTCATACCAGTTTATGTGTAATTTCTATCCTTAGCCTTAATGTTTAATACCTAAGGTTTTTTTTTTAAGGCTGTGTATTCATTTCCCGCACTGTAATAAACCCTGTCTCAGTTCAATGTTGCTTATGAGTGGGGAAGTGTGCTCACTTTAGAACATTCAATTAAAATTTATTTTCCCAGCCTGGGGGGGGAGGGGCGGAGCCAGATTCAGAGAGTTGGTATTAAACCCTTATATTTGAACTTGGACCTTTGTTATTGCCATCCAGGACCTGGCATAAGTGTTACATTTACAGTTTGTAAAATATATGTTAGTAAAAAAAGTTTCCCATTTAAAAAACAAAAACCTGGTTGGAAATCCTGTTGTGCACATGCTTGCAGCAGAGCCTTTGAAAGCTGGCCATTAATGATTCTGTGATACTAAAATTTCCCTGGAGTTTCCACATTTAATCTTCACCAAAAATTTCCTTCTCTCGGTGTTCTGCTTGTATGTATTCATCCTTCTCAAAAGAGAATTAGTTTTACTTATAAGTGAAATGATTGAAGCAGATGCCTATAAGATCAGTCAAGGAAATGCAACTTTTAATGAGCATTTAAGAATTACACTGTTCCATGGGGGTATTTTTTCCTGTACAACTACCCATAGAAGGCTGAAAAGCCCTTATTCCCTTGCCTTTTGCTTTGTGATTCCCTAAGTGTGATGTCTTTCCTGTGAATAGCATGAATAGCTGAGAAAACAGTGCCCAGTGTTATGTATTTTTCCTCTGTCAGAGTTCTAAGTGCTCAGACCACACCAAGATCATATCCAGTGCTTTGTGATTCTTTGGCATGAAAAATATAGAGAGGTATCAACACTACAGAGTAACACAATGGGACATTGCCTCTGTGAATAGAGAAGTCAATCGTGGGATTTGACTGAGAACCACAGAGGTGGGAGGAGAAGAGGAGCTCAGTGGTGAGCCTGCCTCAAGGGGGCTTTATTGTGAGTTTTGTGATTGGCTGACTTTATGGGATATCTGATTTGTGGTGACTGTGTTTGACTGCAGTGCAGTGACTGTCTGCCTGGATTTGTGTTTGCAACTTTGTGTGGAGTGCTTGCCTGGCTGATTGAGGTGTGAAAAAGGACTAAGTAAGGTGAGAGCCTATAACAAAGCAAAAATAAAATTCTCATTTGGTACATTATGTTCCTGGATTATTCATCTTTCATACCTGAATACGTCCTGAGAGAGAAGGAATTCTGGAGGGTTGCCTTTGCAGCTACCACTTCCTATGCTACTCGTTTCAGGGCCAGTCACTGCCAACTGCCATTTGGGATCTAGTGATTGATCAGTTCATTTAAACCTTTTAAAATACTGAGAAAACATATGGTTTCTAAGGTGGAGGAAAAAGAACTTCAGAGAGTTCTGAAACTTACTTGTTAATCAAAGATAAAAATTGCTTAGATCAAAGTCATATGAAGATCATTCAATACTTCATTAAAGCAGAAACCAATTTCTGCCAAGCTGGTACCTGCAGTTTTTCAACCTGATTTAAAAACAGAAGTCTGATGTGCACGATGACATTTTCCAGCATATGTTCCTTGACCCAGGGCATATGCTTTGGTGAACAAAAGTATATCCACAAAAGCTCTGGTATGGATGTAGTCTTCTCACTAGAAAGATGCTTTCATTGACTTAGCTGGTAGCATTTGGAAATGTGGCAGGAAAAAAACTCTTCTGTTAGCAAAGGCAGCAATTGCACTAAGGAGATTTGCTGATGTAGCTATGCCAACCTAGTTACACTGGGGGGGGTGGTTCTCAAGCCCTGAGAGAAAATGTAAGAAGCTAGAGAGAAAAGGTGTGATACAGAAGGAAGAACAATGGGGAAGGAAAATAGCAGGGTAATGAGATGTTGCTTTTCTGGTTTATCTATGCTCTTGATAAAGGCAGCACGTTAATTGGCCTTCTGGATAAAGCACAAGGTTCAGTCAAAGGAAAGGAAATGAGTTCTCTGTAGTCTCCGGAAGGGTGGTTCTGCAGATGGCAAGAAAGAATATGACTTGATTCATCAAACCTTCTACTACAGATACAGAACAAGAGGCTAAAGAAAATACCTGACAGTGAAAAGGTGGACATTCCAGCAGCTGACACTATACCACCAGAAGCTGACAACCATGATAAAGGTGATGATGTCCCAGCTGCCTACGTACCAGAGTTGGATAGTCCAAGGAATTACTGAAGAAGTGGGGCTGTGACTGTGGCAGAGAGCATCAGACTATGCAACACCCGCTACAATGCCTTCTGCTTGAAGGCACACGCACTATGAAAGATCTTGCAAAGTACAATAAACAAGCACAAAAATGGGTAACAAAATGGTCAAATGTGGTTTAGAGACATAAGAAGAAGAAGAAGATCAAAACTTCTGACCCTTTGCATTATCTACGTGTCCCAGGGCGTGGCAAAGGCATGAACCCCGAAGGGTCCAAGGGGGACCCTGGGGGGCAGCACACCACGGGGAAAGGAAAGGGGAAGAGAGAATAAACAAAAACAACTTACTGGCAGCAGGAATCTCGGCGGGGCTGGAAGCAGCGGCAGGAATCACGGCGGAGTGGAAAGCGGCGGCGGGTCCCGTGCAGCTCATTAGCCGTGGTTTGTTTAAAGGGGAAACAGCTGGGGAAGTGGGGGAGGAGAACCAGCGTGGAAGGATAAGAAGGGAGAGTGAGTGGGCAGAGGGGGAGAAGAGGCGGCAAGAGAGCGTGGGGAGAGGAGCTCCAGAGCACACCAGGAAAGTGGAGGAGCCGGAGAACGTTGCTGCAGTCTCACAGGAGGAATCTGAATTCTGCCCAGGGGAAGACACTGCCATCGGTCCTGACAAGACCCAGGTGTCTCGACTACCTGTAACCCTGGGGCACGAGGAGAGCTGAAGTTAAAGGCTTCGTCAACGCAGGTGGAGGATGACGGACATAGGAGTTAAGAGGGGATCCTCAAAAGAAAGAGGGACTGAGACCCTACGGTGGGGATACAGGACCTCGACCAAAATTCGTGGGCAGAATATTCCCTCGATAGGGAGCTTAGCTTATTTTTGTGGGAGGTGATCCCTCTAGCCTTGTGGTTAATTTAGCATTTTTTCCTTTCACTACTAGTGTGGCTTGTTTTGTTGGCATTGTTCTCTGTATTATTATTGTTCAGGGGTCTTGAGTTAGAGGGAGCCAAGGCCTCTACAGGTTAGACTGGCCGAGAAGGAACCAGGGCTTCCTGGGCCCCGGCGTGAGCCTAGCTGGAACCCAGAGGGACCCCACATCAAGCGGAGGGCCAGCTGGTGGCAACTCCTATAGCACACTGCTGAGACAGGGTCTAGGATGAGGTGCAGGGGAGGTAGAGCCTCGCAAAGAACATCATGCTTCGGCTTTGGGGAGGTAGCCAGCGTCAGGCAACCAGACCCCTCCACCACTGAAATACCATCGAAGTCGTGGCAGGCGGGATAAGGAGGGGAAGACCGCCTGAAGCAGAAGATCGAGGACTACTCCCTTAAGAGATGGAGTGGAAGGTTACCACCAGGCCCCTGGGCAAGGCGGCAAGGGACCGAGTAATCGAGGCCCGGCGGGTGCACTACGTTAGCTCCAGCAGGCTTAAAAAAGGTGGAAGTTCTTTTTTGATTAATGCTATTAGTGAATGCAGTTTTCTTTCACCACGCACAGAGATAACATCTGTCTCTCAACCTTGTACAAATCTCTGGCACAGGTGGTATTTGCGGGTAGGCAGTAAAACTGGTACATCTCTTTATTCAGTTTGGTTCCCATAGCAGCTGGGATGGAAGTTAAGGCAGGCCTGAAGTCTACCAGCCTGTGCCATCAGCTTAAAGTTAAGGAGCTGTAAGTAGCACCCCCTCAGCTCCTGTTCTAGCCCTAGAGAGAATAAGCATCTACTAGATTGTAGATGTTTCCTCCCCCTGCTATAAGAATATGATGCCAAGGACATTAACAACAGGGTGTGGAGGCTTGAATCTCTTCTGTAGTCATTTCTGGTGCAATAATAGTTAACGTTAATGAAAATGTAGCAGGTAGGGAACAATTGAGAGGGAATGAAAGGGAAATGAACTTTTCTATGATTGTTAAAACAAAAAGCCGGAATGTTTGAAAGATTAAGCATACATTTTGTTACAAATGCATTATGGATCCAAGAATGCAAGAACAATAGTAGTTATATTTAAGAAATAATTTAATAAAAAGTGAACAATAAATACTGCATAATCCATTCAAAAATTCTGATGGTTGTGAATAATGATGAGGTCCATGTTCATGTTGGTCTCTTCAAACTAATATTTCTGCCATCAGAAATTACACTGTCTTGTAGACCTCAACATTAGGGAATTATGAAGAACTTCAAGCTGAATTGCCAAGAGGGTATGTAAGTGAATTTTAGCCATGGATTTATGGAAGGCTGATGTTGGCATATTCCTTGGGGTAAATGTCTGATAGTGTATGATGTTCACATGTTGTAAGCTGCCTGGGGTTTGAGTCAGTTGGTTCAGTCTCTTGCAGACTTTTATTTTAGTTACTGGAGAAAAAAAATAGGATTTATTGAAGAAAGAGCCTCTATCATCATTTATTGAATTGCTGAGGAAGTGCAACCACCAGGGAGATTCTCTTAGAAACAGAATTGAATGGGTTTGCAGACTTTGACAAGGATGCTGAAGGCACAGGAAATATTATTATGTGGACAGTGGTTCTGCGGTCAAAATGACAAAAAGGAAAATGAGGATGGGGATATAGACTGCAGTGATTTGATGCCTCCATTACTTAATGCATGCCATTTTCGAGGGGGGTGGGGGTAACAGAAAAGTGCTTCAATAACATAAGGAGAACAGGTGACAGTTTGATTTTCTGCTTTGGAAACTCACATACATCATTTGTCAATTCTTCATCAAGAAATCACTTAGAGTGAGTCACATGACAAATGAAAATGTCCACAGAGGCCAATTAATAATGCAGCTATCTGTGGGCTTATTACTTTGGAACCTTCAATGTATTGAAGCATATTCATAATAAAACTATATGATGACATTCTACATGGTGAACCTCCATTAACTTCAGGAGTGACAGTTCCTGAAAAAGAACAGCAGATTTAGGTTTTTAGTGAAACTTGTATGTAAAAAAGAATAACTTCCTTTTGCTTAACAGTTTATTAACTCTTAAAGGTAGCAGAATTCCTGCCCCACCTTAGATCTGACATTACATAAGGAATGAATAGGGACAGTGTTGGGCCAGGAAGGGCACTAGCAATATAGGGGGAAAAAGGAAGAGAAAAGGAAAACTTTAGCTTCTTATGCTGCTTTTCTCATGTCATATTTGCAAAATGTGATCATGGGTGAGAGAAGCTACTTGTGGCATGATGCGAATCAATAATGGGAATCCAACCAACTTTTTGCATTACTTGCAGGGCATGTGGTTCTGGGTCCAGGCTGTGTGCCCCAGGCATCTTAGAGGGCTGGGACTGGTGTGTGGGCTTGATCCAGGTGACCTGTGAGCAGGTTAATGTGGTTTTCTGGCTCAGATCAGGCCCATGAGCTGTATGTTTGACACCCCTGGTATAAAGAAATCACAATGTGCAAAATATATGGCCAGTGTCCTCTCTACATGCGCTTGACAGCAATCTCTTCAGAGGCCTGGGCTTAATCCTACTACCAATCCTTAATTCAAGAGCCTCTGCTCTCTGGCATTCCTGAGGTGATTGAGTTGTCACCTGCTAATGGTCCAGTCTACATGTCCTTTTTTAAATTTGTTCCCTTTTTCTGGTGTTCCATTTTCAAAGAACTACTGAGAATACTTAAAGGAAGAAATACGAGAAATGCCGGTTATACCTTAATTGTTGCAGACTACATTTTGGTTTAATGGTACAAGATAGTTAATAATTGTCTGTCTTCCTTCCCTGCCAGGGGGATTTCTCCATCAGTAACTAATTTCCTTATCTCATCTAGTTGAAATTTTGGTTTATGCCATTGAAATTTAACTGTTTTCAAATTAAATAGGATTCCTGTGAGAGGAAGCCTAGCTTGAACTTTTTGAATCATACCTTGCTACAGTATCTTTGCCTCAAGGAGTACCTGGGCTAGGCTCTTAATATGAAGGTTTTCACATATCTTCATATGTATAATATTAATTTGTATATACATGATCATATATACATATTTGTGTGTGGTACATATGTAATACTGTGAGCTTTTGTTAATGCTAATTATTTTAGATATCCAAATTTATGCTCATACTAATGGTCAAATCTTCACCAGAATGACAGACATATGTCTATTCCTTTATTGTAAGAATTTTTGTGGGTCATATTTTTTATTGGATCTACTGCATAGTTGGTCCAATAAAAGGTATTATCCACAAGAGGTCTTGCCCCTCTCATATTTATTAGGCCATTGTAGCAAAAACATCTGCCACTGCTGGCCTGCTGAGCAACCCTTGCAAAGCCAGCACAGCAAGGCTCTCAAGGGAGCCCACCCCTGCCCCAGCCTTGGTACAATCTGTGGACAAGGCAAGAGCCCCCAAGGGGACACTTGCCCGCCTGTACACAAATGCCAGGAGCTAGGGGAATAAGCAGGAGGAGCTTGTCCTCCTGCTTAACACAATTAATTATGACATCGTAGGGATAACAGAGACCTGGTGGGACTCCACCCATGACTGGACCATGAGTATAGATGGCTATACCTTGTACAGGAGAGATCAAGTAGATAAAAGTGGTGGGGGTGTAGCTCTCTATGTTAAGGAAAGCTACGCATACCTGCAAGCTGATATTGGTGACTGGGGTGGGTGACTGGAGACCTTCTGGGTTAAAATCCGTGGGGAACAAAGCACAGGGGACACAACGGTGGGAGTCTACTACAGACCTCCCACCCAAAGTCAAGAGCTTGACCAGGAGTTCAGTGGGGAACTGGCTGAGGCTGCATGCTTCAGGACCTTGGTTATCATGGGTGACTTAAATTACCCAGACATCTCGTGGGAGGATCACACAGCAAAATCTGAGTGGTCGCAAAGCTTCCTCTCATGCATGGATGACCTCTACCTGACTCAAGAAGTCTAAGGGCCAATGAGAGGTAAAGCGCTGCTCAACTTAGTACTGGCTACTGGGGATGACCTAATCAGTGACCTAGTGATTGATGGGAAGCTGGGAGACAGCGACCACAGGCTGATCATCTTAGTTTCATAGTTTCATAGTTTCTAGGGTCGGAAGGGACCTGAGCAGATCATCTAGTCCGACCCCCTGCCATGGCAGGAAAGAGTACTGGGGTCAAATGACCCCAGCAAGATGTTCATCTAACCTCCTCTTAAACACCCCCAGGGTAGGAGCCTGCACCACTTCTCTTGGAAGCTAGTTTCAGACCCTAGCCGCCCTGACCGTGAAGTAGCGCCTCCTGATATCTAACCTAAACCTACCCTCTGCCAGCTTGTGACCGTTATTCTTGGT
>NW_017728886.1:199159999-199189294 GCF_001723895.1 Crocodylus porosus | reverse complement strand
GGATGCTTATCTTGCTGGGATCCTATGACCCCAGCTGACTTCCTGCCCTTCGGGTGGGAGGCTGGACTCGATGATCTTCCGAGGTTCCTTCCAGCCCTAATGTCTATGAAATGTCTATGAAATCTTTTACTGGTGATATTTATGACCCAAAACTTGTATACTCTCCCAATTATATACAATTCTGAGGGCTAAACAGAATCAAATGTTGGTTACAAATACTTCAGTGGCCTAATAAGCAGTATTTTATTTAATCTTCTTGAAATAATTTTTTCTCACTACATATTATGCTCTACTGGTAAAAGCATGCCCAGTAATATACTGGACCTTTACTATGCAGCCTGCCTCCTTGTCAGTATGCAGCCTGTAATTAAAATGGTTTAAGCTTAGCATAATTCCCCTACCGTTTGACTCTTCCTTCAGTTCTTAGTTGCAGGATAACGTAATCAAATTAAACAGAAAGAAAGTTTGTAATAAAGATGATACCACCTCCCCCCCCCCGCAATAATGTACCTCCATAAATATTTTTCTAAAACATAATGAAGCTATAGTTGACTGTGGGTGTGTCTACACATGTGCTTTAATGCATGTTAGCCTATCTTAATGCTCATTAAATCAGCACAAAAATGCTCTTTAGTATATGTGCATTAAAATAGGCTAATGCATATTTTTCTAGTATCTCAAAATGGAGGACCTACTTTTTATGTGCGTTACTTGAAGCACTTTAATTGAATGTGTTGATATGCCCTGTTTGGCCTTATCTCTGCCCTCCATTTGCCCATGCATTGAGTTAGTTTTTTGTTGATTTGTCTCTGAAATGTTTCTCAAATGCTACACTATAACACCAGGTTAAATTTTCCTATGATTGGAGGCAGCATTGCTGGAATTGCTAAGAACTAGCTTGCTGCCTACTAGTCAAGAAAATTACTGTAACTTGGTGTGCATAAGTAGAGTGCAGAGCGAGAACCCTGCTTACTCTTCATCTTTTCATGTGTGTGAATGACCCCCTGAAAATAGTGAAAGACAAGCTTATATAATCCCCATTGAGCAAGGCTTACTTATTTTGCTGCTTCCTTGAGCTTGCAGCAGAACACAGTCTGTGCATAATCTAGCATAAGAAACCAGGTAAGTAAAAAAAAAATCACTCTGATAATGTATTGCTGTGTCAAGTTTCTTATTGATCCACTTAAAAGGACATTGACCTTTAATATTAATGCACTTAGTTACAAATGTCATTGGAAAGGGAGTATAAAACTTAATCTTCAATGACATCAAATGTGCATGTCAGCTATGAACAGAACTACATACTGTAGTGAGGTAATGAAGCCTAATTACATCATCTATTTGTCATGGGTTCTGGCTATTTGCTATTATGAAAAATTTGATTAAGAACATCATCAGGCCAAAAGACAGCTATTCTTCATGGAAAGACATTACTGTGAAATACAAAATAATTAGATTTTTGTTGTGGACAGGGAAAGGTGGTAAATTATATATGTTTGTTTTGAAAGATTGGTACCTAGGTGCTCATGTTATATAATGAAAAAAAAAAACCAGCATGAAACTTTACAACAGGAAAAGGGTAATTGATTCTTATTCATACCTAGAATACATTTCCTTGTAGGTTGTAAACTACAAATAACAAACATAGTCTTCTTTCAGAAGAGATGTAACACTGAGGACTGGATCATTTGCAGTTTTAAGTGTGTGTGTGTGCACCACAATAACTTTTTTCTAAAACAAGAAGAGTTCCTATGCAGTATAGTTCAGCATACACAGAAATCTTGCTACATTTTTTTTCTTACCTGTAGTTTAGAAGATTCTTTGCATACTCTGTTGCATTTGTAGGGCAATCCAAGGGTCTCTGTTTAGCAAGGCACTTAAGCATGTACCTGGATCCATCCCTCTTCAGTAAAGTACTTAAGAATGTGCTTAAGTACCATTGATGTCAAAACACTTCAATTTTTTGATTCATTATATTGGTTCTTTACACACCATGCTCATTTCTTTCATTGTGAAGTAACTAGATCATGGTGGTGGATGAAATGAAACACAGGTTACAGTGGAAATAATTTTTTTACACTGTACTCTGGCTTGCTTGGAATAGATATGCATTTACATAGGGCTTCTTCTAGGACTTTGCAGTGTAGCTTACAGACCAAATGTAGTCCGTGAACTGAACAATGTAGCTCACCCACCTGGGTCAAGATGCATACAGGCACATATAGTCTCTGCAATCCTTACTGTTTTATGGACAAGGGCAGCTGCCACATGTTTTGTGCAGACTAAATAAAGTACACCATCTCCTAGCAAGCTGCCAATAAACAGTTTTAGGTACTTATGCATAAAATATCCAACTGTCCCAACAATTTGTAAAAATCCAATTCGGTCAATCAATAAATTGCAGTGGTTTGGTTTACCTTGATGAAGGCTCCAATTACATTGTTGTAATGGATAAAATAACTCAGAATGGACTTTAGAAATATAGCAAAACTGAAGTGTACAGCATCATTGCCAGAAAGCCATATTTGCTCAAGTCACTTATGCTCTCATCTGTTTTCTAATTTAGTGTTGAATAGAAGTTTTCACTCAGGTCAGCCTGTGAACACTGTTCATTTACCTATGTAATTTGATTGGTTAACATGCATGGCACAGATCTTTATGCACCTTTACCCTCAATAAGAGACAGAATGCAAATCTAGACCTAGATTGTGACTTGAACTATGCTACGAATTTAGGGATATGAAAGGAAGTCAGACACTGTCAATGTCACTCTTATACCCAGATGTAGGCATGTAAACTGATGTACTGGGCTTGCCACTGTCCTTAGAGCTGCTGGGCAAGGAGTGGAGGGGAGTCACAGAGACAAGGTTCTTTTCTCCCTAGTGCACTATCCAGCAGTCATGCTATGGGAATGAGGGTGCATGTGCGTATGTGTTATGATTAGTGGCTTATAAAAGCCAGGAGAAATTTGCCTCCCTGCAGAGCAAGGAGAATAAGACAGGAACAGTGCCTGAGAGGTGCGGGGGTATAGTGCTTTCTATAGCTGTTCTTATTTTTGAAGCATTTATTATAGAGAAAATGAGGCCAATTACATCCATCTTGCCTTGAAGATTGTCATTCCCATTTGGACTTTTCACATTCAGTCAGTCATATCAGCCAAGTTTGGTATTTTCTTATTTAGAAGCAGTACTTTTCAGTCTACGAAAGGGCTAGTTACTCATGATTGCTAGTATTTCAACTCTATACCATCTGTAAAACCACCTGTTGACAGCATGCCCACACTACCTGTGACTCATATGCTCAAGGACTGGCCATATTCTACAATCTTATACCATCCTTCAGTCTTCTTATGTCATACTTTAGCACTGCTACATAAACCATACTGGCATACATACGGTTTAGATGAACAGAGGAAACAAAGGAGGACAAAGAAGTGAACAGAGAGCAGTGAAAAGAACATAGCTTAGAGATTTAATTTCAGTAATGCTCCTTAGCTGTGCTCTGATTCTTGTCCAAATGATTCCAGCTGTTTCCAATGGAACAATCAGTCTCAGAAGACAAGACATGATGTGATGAGATATCCTTCCCTAAACCCCTCACTGCAGTAGCTCACAGAGGGTTAATGAGGGCTGCCTTAGCTCTCCTAGCTGTGAGGAAGCAAGCCAGTTACAAGTAGCTGTTAGAAAAGACTACAACCCAAACAGAAAGGGGGAGAGGGAGGAGGAATGTTAGATGATTTGAGTGAAAGAAGGCTAGAGATGTGCTTTATAGACTAAAGTTGTGGAAAGAGGAACAGGGAAGGAAAGGCTGCCAGTCAGTACATCTACATGTGTGTTTTAATATGTAGTAGCCTAGTTTACTGCACATTAAAGAGTTAAGTAAAAAAAAGTGATATCATGTGAATGCACAGTAAAATAGGCTATGGTACATTAAGCATCACTAAAAAATGTGCTATCATGCTATTGCACATTAGGGCAGCCTAATGCACATTAATTTTTCTACCTCAAATTGGAGGTACTAAATTTGATGCACATTAGAAAAGCTGCATTAATGTACGTGTAGACATGTCCAGTGAGCAGGCAGGAGAAGTGGTGATCAGTAAAACAACCGCTTTCTAATGCTTGGTTTAGGATTGTCTGCTGGAACTCTGAGAGTTTGTGCCTGGATTCCTTTACCTCCCCACCCTGCAGAAGGGGAAGTGAATAGTCTTGATAAAGTCTGGATCTGGAACCAACTTCCAAGAGAAGTGTTGCTGGCTCCTACCCTGGGGGTCTTTAAGAGGAGGCTGGATGAACACCTTGCTGGGGTTGTTTGATCCCAGTACTCTTTTCTGCCATGGCAGGGTGGCAGACTTGATGATCTGCTCAGGTCCCTTCCGACCCTACTAACTATAAACTATGAAAGCCAAGAGCTGTTGTGGAGAAGTTTTAACTGGATATACAGCCTTCTAATTCTTAGGACAGCACTTTTGACCTTTCTCTGTCTCTGAGAGTGGTGAACCTCCTAAATTATACAGACAGGAGTTGGAGGTTACAAGAGGACTTCTATGTCAGGTGTGTGTGTCTGTTGCATGTTGATGGGACCCTTTGACACACTATCATAGATACTTAAAGCCAAGCTACCATAAGGAAGATGGAAAAACAGTTCAAATATTCAGGTGTGCACTTAAAATGGTTGGAAAACATGGACACAAACACAGGGAGGAAAATTTTTCATATGTTTTGTCTTCAGTCCAAGTAGCAACCTATAAATAAATAGGTACTAGCTTCCAGCTACCATTTTAGCATTTGGTTGTCTTTTCTCCTACATGTGCCAAAATGCTGCTCACTGGAAACTGAATACCTATTTAAAAAAAGGCATATGCTGTGGTATGCACCAGTGTTTCTCAGCTTGTGGGCTACAACCCAAAAGTGGGCCACAAAAATATTTGAAAGGGTTGTGAGCAAATCCCAGAAAAATGCAGGAGAGCATAGGTTTCCCCTTGCAGGCTGGCAGCATTTTAGCTTGCAAGGAGCAGCTTGGGGTAATTGGGGGCATCAGGTACATGTGTGTTTGTGCACACACACACGGCTGGCATGCAAACAGGCAGGGTCATGGGAGCAGGCCTAGTAGCTGGATGCAAGTAAGTGTATGGGGAGTAGGGGTTGGAGGTCTAGGGCTTGGGAACAGTCTGGGTGTGGGTGTGGAGGTGATGAGTATGTGGGGGAAGGGAGGGGGCACGTGCCTGCCAGCACTGGGGAAGCTGGCTAGGTGCCGAGGCTGTGTCAGGGTAGGGGGGAGTGCTTGCCCCTTCAGCAGGGGAAGGGGGTGGTGGAGAGCTGTATGACAGGGCCAATAGCACTGGGGCCGGTACCCCTACTCGCAGGGGAGGGGCAGCCAGGAGATGCTGCCTGTGGGCCAGGAAAGGCCGTGACCAGGCTGCCTGGCATGGTGCAGGAGCCCCAGCTCAAGGCAGCTGGGGTGCCACAGACCTCTCCTCCTTCTCCCTCTAGCCTGTGATGGGACTGGACTCACTTTGCTGCTGCCCACATAAGAAACACAGTCTTCTCTGTGCTTCTTCACTGTGCTCTGCCCTGAGTGAGACAGGGGCAGCTGGGGCCCCCCTCTGGCAGGGCTCCAGAGAGTCGGGGTGCTGTGGGTTGGGAGTGATGAGCACCAGCAAGGCCAGAGGGCTGGGGGTGGGGAGTGGGGGGCACCAGCAGGGCCAGGGCTGTGCCTTGGGAATGAGGGGGGCTGGCAGGATTGGCAGTGCTGTAGGTCAGGAGTGTAAAATAGTGTTGCTGTGTAAATCAATGTAAATACTCTGTAGTTAAGTTTTTAGCTTTTCGTTAAGAAAAAATATGTAAGTAGAGGAGTCAAACTGCAGTGTTTACAACAACTTCCAAGCCTCACTCCTGACCCCCAGCCCTCCGCAATCCTGCCCATTCCCCTTGACTCTTTTGTGCTGTTTCTATATTTATATGGGTCTTTTAATATAGAGATGAACATTTATGAATTGAGATTCTTAAGTTCTATTTGTAGGTAAGAACAAAAATCTGAAGGATCATAGCTTCAGATTGTTGAAACTTTTCAAAACTTCAGCAAACACCACACTAGTTTTCAGAGTCGTATTTTAAAAATGTCTGCCATTTTTTACTTGTTCTTGTTTAGAACAATGTCCAATTTCAGGAATAACTGGTGTCAGGGAATGGAGCCATTTTTCAGAAGTTCTTTTCACCATGAATTTGATGGGGATGAATTTCTGATTTCTTTTTTATTTCCTTCAGAAGAAAACAACAAAATACTCAGTAGTTTTGGACCAAAATCATTAAAAAGCTTGAATGTTTTGCATAGGTTTCATACTAAGATTACATTTGTTTAGATCAATAATTCAACGCAAACATGAGGTTGCCAAATAACGCTTACGGAAGTAACCAAGTAATACCGATGAACCATACAACCTTGTTTCAATTAAAAATGGTAGGTTTTATGCAGCTTGAATCATGTTGCCTTAAAATTTCACAGGGTTCCTTAGAATTAATAACCAGAAAGCTTCAACAGCCCATTTCTTCTTTCTTCTCTTTAACCTTGACACCAAATCTCATACATCTTTAATTAGGAGACATTAGCCATTTCTAAACTTCCCTAAACTTTCTGCTACTTGTCTTATTTTAGTTGACTCCAGAGATGCCAAACATGAAAAGTCTGACCTAACATACAGCTTTATGCATGTATTTAGATTGCTTCTCTCTTCTTCTCCTTTCTCACACACCTGTGTGTATGTGTGTTTGCTTGTGTTTTTGTTCAAACAAATTGTATAGATTTTAGATTACAGTCTAAGATGTTAAGTAGTTTTACATCTGGTAGCTTGTTAGTTATTTGAAACCTCAATACTACTGCATCATCATGGATCTTTGGAAAAAGATACATTTAGTTTCCTATATTTTTATGTAGCAACTGTGCAAAGCTATTTATGTTCTTTATTTAATTATCACCCACTCTACAGCTGTATGGCAACCTGTGTATTTTGCATATTTACATGCAAATATCTGTATCCTACACAAATTAGTAATCTGTTCTTACTGTATTTACACAAAGTCAAGAGGAGGTTTTCTTCCCATTTTAACACTGTGAGGGGGAAGCCCCTGATCTTGGACTTGAGTACAAATAGGAAGGCATGCACCTTCCAGGCTCATAGTTGGAGCCACAGCCCCTGGCTCCTCCCTGCCACCCCAGCCACTTGCCCAGAACACAGTGCAAATACTGGTTATATCCCCTCCCCTACCCCACCTATACAGCACTAGCAGTGGTGGCAGCTGCTCTGGTGTGGCAGCAGCTCTGGACATAGCCAGAGTTACTGCCACCACAACTGCTGCTGCCAGACTGGAGCTAAGGCTTGAGCTGGGGCAGTGGCTGTCTGGGGAGAAAAAGGTAGTGGGGTGGAGGCAGAGGCTGCAGGGTCACATGTGGTAGGGAGCCAAAAGGGGCAGGGGTGGGCAGGGGTCAGGCACTATGGAAGGGGCAGGCAGGAATGGTGGGAAGTAGTGGGGGGTTGGGGGAAGGTAGGCAGCAGAAGTCAAGCGGCAGTGATCAGGTCTTTGACTCTCCTACCACCTGCCCCCCTATTGCCTGCTGCCTTACCATTGCTTGCCCCACTGCAGTGCTGGGGAGAAGAATTTTAGGCAACCCTCCAGTAATCAGATTCTGTATGTGGAAAATTCTAACAAGCTTTAACAAATTGTTCATGTATAGAATCTAATTATTGGGACCTTATCTTAAATCAAAGTTGTCTTGGATTCAGGTAAATATGGTAATTGTTGAAAGTTATGAAAGCTCCTTTTTAATATGAACTAATCAATATGAAGAAACCAATTATGAATTACTAATACAGGACAATATTTTATCTTTTAATTAAGAAATATTCTAGCTATTTCACTGTTTTTTCTGCTTACATATCTGAATGAGTCAAAATGCTATAGAATGGGTTAGCTTTGTTATTTCAGTGCTTTGGGCTATAAGAGAGAGCTGTTGCTAATTTTACCTTGACCTATGTGTAATAAAGAATTTGCTGGCCAAGCACACTGCACTTTTCCTCAGCAAGCCATTGTCCTTGAAAATTCAACACTTCCCTCACTGGCCTTTATTTTCTTAAATATTGAATAATACTTCTCACTGAAAAATATCATTTAAAATGCAGCATCCTTAGATTAAATTTTCCCCTACCAAAAGAAAAATGAATACGATTATAAAATCTATCTAAAGGGGGAGGGAAAATACAAAACATTACTGGCAGATTTTGACAGCCTGCTGAGGACAGATAAAGTGCACTTTTTTTTTTAAATACATATTTTGTAAAGCTTTTAAATTTGTCAAGAGTCTTCCTGGTGCATGAGGTTGAAAATAATGTGAAGTTTCACATTATGTGATAAATTCAAATAGTACTTCAACTTTAGTGGGAAGAATTTGTTATTTCCCAATTACTAATGACATTAAGTATAAGAACCAATTATGGTCAGAACTTTAATTTCCTGGGCTAATTCAACTGTTCAGATTTGTTTGGGTTTTTTTTTAAAAGACTATTGCCTTTTCAGCAGGTGCTAGGGGCTTACAGTGACAAAAGAGACTGGATGAAGAAGCAAAACATCTCAACAAAAACAGAGAACAAACCCACAAATATTTAAACAAATACAGAGCTGCTTGTAGCATTTCCCAAAGGCAAGGTTACTTTATAAAGCAATTGAGAATCTGATATAAAGAAGAGTCAGGTTTAATTGAATGTATTTCACCCAGGGAATGAAACTTGGATATTACCATTGTTCAGTCACACATCGGGGACTTGTATCTACCAAAAAATGCCAACCTAGATTAGCTGAGGCTAAATACATAAAACATTATTACCACTAAAACAGTTTCTTATGGCTCAGCAACTCAAGTTTACATGAACCAAATCCCATTTTCAGGACTTCTAACAAGAAATTGAAGCTCCTTTTCATTTAAGACAAGTCTCAGGAGCCATCTGTCTTGTCTACTGTTTATGCATAGAACTCCCATTGACTTCAACAGGAATTGTATGAGTTTAATTGATGAGGCTATTCAGCTGTGGCGAGTTAAAAATACTCTGACCATGTTAACATACACACCACATCATGTAGATAATATTGATCTGAATACTCTATGTTTGACCATTAAAGTAGAGGGTTCAGGGGTAGGCTGTATAGTTTGGTGCTTCCAATCTTATTCTAGTTAAAATAGTTGTTCATTCAAAATACATGGATGTGTTATACCTAAATTAATCAGAAGCTCTGAAGTCTTAAAGAAAGCTGCAATAGTCTAACCATTAAACATGCTTGAGTGACAGCTATTCTTCTTGGACACTAAGAACGTTGTAGCAGTAGCAGCCTGGTGTCCTGAGAGTTTTCAGTAAACCTTAACAATTTATGTTAAACATCAGCCGAGCACTACAAGTTTGTGAAATACTTTATATATGCCTCTCCTTCCACCAAAACAGAACGCAACTGTACCAAGATATTTGGTATTCAGACCCACAATTCAATACTCAATAGCAACTATACCTGAATCTCCTTCCTTTTACCTATTTTTTTCCTTGCTCCATTCATACAATCTGACATTGTTCCCAAACATGATAACCATGTGAATTTCTAGAAAAGGTAAAGGAACTCCATGTTGGCCCAAGGGGTTATTTGTGCAGAGAAGCATACAGGATTGATGCTAGACTGATTAGAGCAATTCCACTGTAATCAGTGAATATTGTTGTTTTTCGGGTCTATGAACATTGGCATAGGCTTTGAACCTTGTGCTCAGATTAATTCCATCACAGTATACTGTAACTACATCGGTTTTCTGCCATTAGCTTTTTTCCATCCTGTTAGGTTCTTTACCCTCAGCAGAAAGTGATTTTTGTTTGTGTGGTGAAAACTGACCTCAGTGTTTTGCAAAAAAAAAAAAAAAATTAACTGATTGGTGGAAAAAGTCATTTTTTCTTCCCAAGATAGAGAAGAGGATACTACTGAATGTGAAAAACAATTTACCTTAGTTCATCTTCCAACCAGAATCTTCAACATCAGTTTGTCAGAGAAAATCTGGCTGTTTTATACATATGTTTCTACATTTCACTGTCTATTATCATACTTATGGCTGTATTCTTCACTTCATGATCTTTAAAAAAAATCTAGATGGTTTTGTGCTGATATGTCATCAGGTTTATGCATGATCTCTCTCTAGGATGTTTACTGTGATAAGTGTTGGACACTGTTTTATAAGCACTTTCTCCTTAAGGAAGTTCATTTTAAGCTGCTACATAAATCAAGAAATTTTACAGTTTGCAGAGGATACACGATGGATGGGGGTCTCAGTTTTGAACACCAATATTTTATTCTGAATAATGGAAATATATATGATCAAGGCAGTTGAAAGCAATGAAAAATATTGTCAGGCTATGACTTTTTAAAAATGTCCTAATTTTATTTCTTAATGAATATTTAGGATGTAATATAAGAGGATTAATGAGGTGATGTTGAATTGATTAAATGGCAAATACAAAATGCTGCATTCAGCATGAGAGCTGCAATCTATGTCAGCAACCTTGCTGGTTAACTTTCTTCTTGCTGGAACTTACTGTTTTAGCATCTCTTCTTACTGACCCTTTTATGCTCAGTGGTTTAAAAATCTGACCTCATTCTAGGTATCCAATTCACTAGGAATTTTTCTTTTTTTTAAAGAACATTTTGAAGAAAACTTTCTCCATTCACTTGCAGTCAGGGTCCATTTCATGCCCGTTAAGCAAATAGCAGAACTCTCATTGACTATGATATGGGATCAACCACTTAATGTTTACAAAAAGCAAAAGACTGGTTATATAAAGGTAAAATAAACTTTCCAGTAATCTAGGACAGCTCCCTTTGTTTTTATGAATATTTATTTGTAGAAGATTTCAGTATCACTTTTTACAGCACTTGAACTGGGAGAATGCAGCAGTACCATCCTATCTGCCATTAAGGGTGAGGTTTTGTGCTGCACCTCTAAGAGGTGCACTGCAAAACCTGTGGGCCTGAAGGAAGTGGGTGGGAGAAGGAGTACCATAATTCCATTAAGAATCTTTGCTACCTTTCCTCTTATGAAGCCTGAGTTAGCCCAGGAGCTAGTATGGCCCCTGTCATAATTTAGACAGCTATGGCAGACTGAGCAAACTGTGAAAGACTGCTTCTAGGTTTTCCAGTTGCCAATCGAGCTGTGAACCTGGACAAGTCCTATGCTAAGGGCCTTTGAAAGGCAGCCTCAGTGATGTCACCCATAGTTCTTACATTAGGAAGATGACTATCCTGGCCTCATCTGGAGCATTGAGAACATCTTTTAATTCTGCTGTAGGCTTTCTACCCAAAGGTTAAGTACAGACAGCCAAAAAGCTTGAGGCTGAATTGATTCAGTCTTTGCAGGTTAGTCTAGGCTACATAGAGTGAACCTATAAGCAAGTGAACAGACATTCACTTTGCAGGATGTGCTTATCTCTTTCACGTGTTGCTGGAGGAGGTTTATCTGTTTTGCATGGGTAACAGTACTCTTCCCCAGAATTATCTCTTCTCTCATAATCATGACATAAGGGAGATATAAGCAAATCCTGCTAAGTTCTGTGCAAGAAAAAGGTGTAGGTGCCCGGGCTCAAGAAATGGTTCCAACTTGTGAATCGCAAATCAGACTCGCCTTTCTGCAGCCCTGAATGTGGTGCCCTCAGTATTTTGTATTACCTGGCTCTACCCAGCAACTGCGTGTTGTATACAGTCTGTATATTAGATTATATTTCTTACCTAGGAGTAAGAAGGAAACTAGGGAAGAAACTTTGAATCCTAGTTCATTCCTGGAAAGCTACCTTACTATCTTGCCTCACCAATTGCCCCATGCTTAGGGTCCATTGTAAAATAACCATGCAAACCAAAACTAGTAAGAAAAAAATGAAAGAAATGCAAAATTCACCCAAACTCAAGTATATTAAGTATACAAAATGCTTTGATTCTGTGGTGACGAGCACTATAGAAAACGCTGTTGCAGAAACAAACGCATAAATCCTGAGGGCCTTACTTAATTCAGTTCTTTAAAAAGCAACATTGCCTTCTGTGGGGATTGATTCAATACAGGCTCAGTAAACACTAAGAATATGTTACAAAGTCAGTTAACAAAGAATAAGTGGAGGATGAGAAGATAAAAGTATCAAAAGAGGTCTAGCAATTTACTATTGTATGTAATGCTGTAGTCCACAAAGGACTGACAATAGCGACAGCTGAGGGAAACAAATTTTGAGTATATAAATTAAATGCAAAACACTTGAGATCATGCATATTTATCTCCGCTAATGACAGTGTGCTATTAAATGACATTCCTCCTTAAAGGGTAAGGCTCATAACTCGCATACCTTAGAATTATAATTAAAGCCTCCTGATTATGTGAGACACTTCAGAAGAGGCACTTGAAGAATCAGCAAAATATACAAGATGCAGTAACAAGATTCTCTGATATGACAGTGTGTTTGCATATATTATCCATGTGTGTATAGTAGACGAAATGGAAAAAAAAATCTAAATGCTTTAGTTGAACTGAGATGAACCAAAGTATCTCCAATGCCTTGGATGTACAGCAGTGGATCACAACCTTTTTTTCTTATGATGTCCCCACTCGTGAATGGAGAACCCCATTTCCCAATTATGAAAGGGAGGTTGAGTTGTGAATTACCCAAAGCTTTGTAGCATCATTGTTACCCTTTCCTCATGGAGTACCTGCCAAGTTTGAAGACCCAAACTTTCATGCTACTTTAAGAAAAAGTTGGGTCGAACAACCCTCATTTCCCTTATCCCCTAAAGCTTTTTAAAAAACGAGACAAGCATAGCCATAAAATGGTAGGGAAGATAAATTGTTAGCTTAATTAAAGTATGAAGTCAAAATAAGCTATAGCAAGTTGCAGTCAGCAATTACATGTATTGATTAGCTTCTTATGAGGTTGGAGGCAAGAGAGTTGGTATTAAGGACACACACACTTTTAACATAAACCCGCTTTACTGGAAACAAACACTTTAATTGTAATAAGTTCCTTGCCAAACTAAATCTTGACCTCTGTATCTAATACATTAAATCCAGCTTGTTGCATGGCAGATAATATACACTGTATAATTGGAGGATGACTAGCCTTTCTACAAGTCAGCATGCTTTTACCAGTAAATATTTTCACTTGTAATTCAGAATCCAAGTACTTATTTTTCAAATGAGTTATACTGTATCCAAAGTGGGTATAAACAGTTAATAAAATGGGTTAAGGTTCCATTTTATTAGTATTAGACTGCTCTTTCCAGTATGTCCCACCTCGGTGTTCTACTTCTGGGGGTACATATATGGTTGTTACATTTAGATTGGACTATCAGGGTTAGGTTGGATTAACTAGCTAATAATGCAGGTGTTCAGATGGGTTAAATCTGCCAAAAAATGGCAGACCATCTAAGTTAGTCCATCTGAGTAGGTGCATTAACTTTGATAGAGATTTGGGTTAACCCTGTCTCACAAACACTTGCATGCATTTGCAGTGCAGCCTTGGGGCTGGAAAGGCTCAATTGTTCAAAGCCTTAGGGATGTGCTAATCCCATCCCCCTGACCCTGATTGGCCTATTCTTAGCCTGCCAGACAACACCTGTTCCCATTCTCCCAAGGAGCTACCAACTTCTTTTCCCCACCATGGCCAAGACCCATCTGCCCCTCCCCTACACCAAATTACTTACAACTGGTTTCCCCTGTGGCTCCCAGAAGTTGTGAACACCCGTACATACCTCTACTTGAAGCATCTAACTACTCTATATGCCCACTTGCAGTCTAAGTGTAGCCAGTTTAAGTTAAATGACTCATGCCATTGTGACAAATGACATGGGGCAAGATGGACCTATGGCCTGACCCAGTAAATGGCACTTGTTATGTTCTTAAGAGAAGTTCAATGGCCAAAAGGCTAAATATGTTCCATTTTCAGCAACCTGAGTGCAAATCCTGCTGCACTGAAGTCAAAGGCATGAAGAATTGTGTCCAGTATCTTCTCTACCAACATCTGTCCTTTCTATTTCTTATACATATCCATTTTCTTTTAGAGCTTTCACCTTCTAATGCATTGAATATGTAACCCCTCTCACAAGGTTGTGTGGGTGTGTGGCTCTAATGACTCCATTTCCCCACCAGTATCTCAGTTTTGCTTTACACTGGACTGGGTACAGTGAATGCTTGTTCATGCCCCGAATGTATACTTGCCCAATGAAGTATTCCTGATTTCCTGTAGTCACTTACCATGGAACAATTTTATGAAATCAAAGAGAAGGGAAATCTGTGGAATAGATAGATCGTGACACTGAAGTCAACTTGAATTGATTCACTGGTCTGTTTCTAGGGCTACAAGACTTTAAGAGGATAACACCATATAAAATGCATCACAGAGAGATATCTATCACATACAAAGCTGATTTCCTATTCTTTTTTACATCTCTCAATAGTAGGTTCCTCTGTAGAATGGGTGAGTTATATGCAGCAACTTAAAATGTGTTGCAATTAGGGCTCTGCAAAGCCTTGGGTGCTGATTCAATTCAGAGGAGATTTGACTGTATTTGGTGGCTGAATCTCTGAATCCAAATAGAATAGGGGTCCAATAAAAGGTCCAAATCAATTTGAAGCTCTCTGAATTGATTCAGAAAAGATTCGGAGAGCTTCAGCGATTCAGCCAGTCCCCACCCACTGCAGGAAGCAGATGGAAATGGACTCTGAGCTGGTAAGTAGGGGGTGGGGAAAGGGAGGCTGGAGGAGTGAGGAGGGACCATGGAGGGAATCCTGCCAAGCCCCATCTCCTGCCCATTCTCCCAGCCCCATGAGGATCCCCTGACCCCTACCAACTCCCCTACCCCCCCATTGCTGCCCTGCCTGTCCCAGCTCCTGGTTGTTTAAAAAAAAGCCCCCACTCACTGGGTGCTGCTAGGTAGGGGGTGATCGGGGGGGTGATCTGCCCCCCCACTGCCTCACACTATGTAGGGGGCTCTGCATTTAGTCCCCTGACCCCCTCACCCACTCTCCCAGCCCCACTATGTTGACTGCCTGCCCCAGCTCCAGCCCTTTAAGAAAGAAAAAACCAAAACCCCTGTACTCATCGGCTGCTGCAGTGGTCTTGGGGCTTCTGGGAGTTTTTGCAGAACCCTTCCCCCCCACAGTGCGGGGCAGCATGGGGCAGTGAGGGGCAGTGGGGATCACCCCTCCACCTGCGAAAAGCTGGTGAGTTCAGGCCTTTTTTTTTTAAAAAAGGGATGGGAGCTGGGGCAGGCAGGGCAGCTGTGGTGGGGAGGAGGAGCTGGGAGAGTGGGAGGTGGTCATGGGGCTCATGCCAGAGCCCCCAACATGGCCCAGGGCAGTGGGGGGCAGTGGAGATTGCCTCTCATCAGGCAGGAGCCAATGAGTGGGGGCTTTTTTTTCCCAAAGAGCTGGGAGCTGGGCCGGGCGGGGCAGCCATTGAGAGCAGGCAGGGGATGGGTCCTGTGTGAATCAGAGATTGGGCTGATTGGGCAGCAGCCAAATCTCTGAATCAAATTTGGCTGAATTGATTTGGGACAGTGATTTGAATCACCAAATCAAATCACTGTCCCCCAAATTGGCCAAATCTGAAGTGAATATTAGCTGCTTCGCACAGGCCTAGTTGCAGTGTATATTTAAGATTTTTGTAGTTCTCTTCATGCCTTGGAGAGTGTAATAGCTCAGTTTAATTAAGGGAAGCCTGCTATTCTTGCTAATTATATTTGTTGCAGAAGAGCTTGAAACAGAATTATTTTTAAATCTAATTCATTAAGATGAAGTCAAATGTATGCTGGTAAAATATTTATGTGCTGCTGTTGCATGATGTTAAATCATTTAAAAAAAAGAGTTTTTTTTAAAGGATTACCTTTTCTTTTTAAGCCATCACTAAAGCATGGGACCCTCAATATATAGAAGCTTGCTAGCAGAATTTTTGCTCGTTTCCAGACCAATCACAGATGAGGCTTTCCATGACAGTGCCTTTTCTGTAGGGTTACTGAAACAGTAAGGGAATTATGATGACAGGTTCTAAAGGCCCAGGTTTAGCTGGTGATGGATGATCTTAATTTTCATAAACCAAAAACTTCTATGTTGCAATTTTTTCTTTAGGCTGTACAAGTCCTGGAGGTGAGCGATTCATGCTTGTCTGTAAGAGTGATAAGCTTAGGACTAAAGTAGATACATTTATGCAAAATCTACAGCACAAAAGAAAAGGTTTCAATCTTCTGACAAAACCTGATAACTGTAGAGGGTATATGGTACGCTGATAACCCTGCTCCCATTGAGCCAAGTGGAAATACTGTAAGGATTGCTACATTTTTCAGCAATAAAATATTTCGTATACAGATGGAGAACTGATTCTACTTTAGTGAAAGGAGATTTAGAGGATTGAAGGTTCTGCTGTCAGATGTAGGAATTCTGAATAGTCCTAAGAAATGACATACCCAAATCTGCTGTTCTTAGACTGAATTTTAATCTGTTTTTACTCCATGCTGATTTTATGAGGGAGCATGTATAATGCCCTTTCTGAGGGTTCCAGATTCATCAGATTCTCATGTATAACTTTCAGGAATTCTATATCTCAGGCTTCTGTAAACAGGATTTTTGATCTGATTATAATGAATACATTTTCTTATATACATGTTTTGCTTATTTTATTCCAGGTGGACATAGATAAGAGTTGGAGGCTTGAAGGAAAACAAAATTATTGAAAATTTGAGTAAGTACCATATTTTCTTGCATACAAAACACTCCTGAAAAACCAGATACCTTGCTTTTGAAAGGCAGAATGAAGAAAAAATACCTTTTTTTGAGAGCCTATAGTAAGGAAGGGTATAAGGGGGGTAGAGAGAAAATGTCCACAGATAGTAGTGAGGGGGCTTTGCATGAAGCACATTTCATTTTTATTTTGTTTTCTGCTGGGAGTGGCCTAAGCAGCAGAAAGTACTATTACTGTATCTCCTCAATTATAATGCACACCTCAATTTCCAACAGCTGAATTGGGGGGCGGGGGGGGGGGGGGGGGGGGGGGAGGGAGAGGGAGGCACAGCACATGCTATATGCAAGAAAACTATTTTTGCATTGAACTCCACATAATTAAATTTCTTGTAGGATCGTGTAAATGCAGGGTGCTGCCTGGAATCTCATACAGCCAGTATAGTTTCTCATCCCTTGCTCTTTGCAACAACCCTGCCCTGGCATTTTGTGTAGATGAGAGCCATGACACTAACACCCCCTCCCCCCACCCCCGGCCGCAACCTATTAACATGTCTTGGAAACTTTCTCACTCTTCTATAGTAAAACAGAAAGTATAGATGCTTCATTAGTGACAGGGACTTGCTATGGGAACCAATCAAGACAGAATTTGCTGAGACAACCAGCTGATCCCTGTGCTGTACTGTAATAAATTTCCATGACGATTAAATATGGCTAATGACATTTGGGTGAAATGAGTAATCCTAAACTGAAGAGATGGAAACTTTTCATGGGGATCATAAAGGATCCGTTTAACTTGCATGTAATTACATCTTGGTTCAATTCTGGTGATAAAAGCATTATTGAAAGTATCTCCATAGTTTTGGTGTGAATGAGAGAGCTCCAGTGTGGATCTTAAATGTAAGAAGAATAGAATAATGCACCAATTCCCCTAGGGACATTTTTGTTTCCCTCGTGAGAGGTTTTTCAGCAGAGGCTAGAATAGGGATGGATTAGGAATAGTGCATCCTGTGTCTGTGCAGAGGGTTGAACTATGTGATTCTTGAGGGCTGTACCAGCCCCGTGGTTAAAGGCAAGTCATGAAAGCAACAAAGAAGTTCCTTTATAAGAAAACTAATTTGCACATAATTTGAACCAGTGTTAGTCTTATATAAAAAAACCCACTTTAATGAGGAGTATGATACAGTTTAATAATGCTGTATTTTTTCCTTTTGGGAATTACTGTCATTTGAGTGAATTGTTGAAGGTACTGTATTTTGTTTGCTTATGAAATGCTACAGTTACTATATTAAAGATGACCTTTCTTGTCCAGACTGCAAGCACAACAGGATTATTTTGAGTAAGACCCACAGGTCTAGTTTTCCTCCTGCATCCTTTATTTCTTTTTTAAAAATGTACTTTTTAATATAAATTCCTGTTGGGAATCTCTTATCTCAATTTTGTAACTGTAGCCCAAATCATTGCACAGAGACTTTCTCTGTATTGTTATGTGACCAAAGTTAGAAAACTGAATTGTCTGGTTGAATCCTAATATATAATACACTATAAAAATGCTGTACGTTTGAGGACTATGTCTGTGTGTGCATTTTACTTGAATGTAAAAATCAGACTCATTCCAGGGCAAAATCAATTTGGAGCAGAGGATGCATTTCTCCTGTTAAAGTTCTCTCAGCTGATCAGGAGGAGTTGGTAGTGAAAATGAAGGAGCCACATGGGAAGCCTCTTCATCTAGCATGTGACAGAAGAGTTCTCTGCAGAAGTACCATACAGATTCGCATGGAGCCTGGACTGAGATATTAGATAATTTATAATTGTGTCTCCTGTGGCTCTGTCATATTATATAGTGCTAAGGGGTTGCACTATAATTGGGCTGGATGGCAAACACATACCCTAATAGCAGATTTTGCTGACAAATCTTGTGCATGTCACAACTGCTGCCTAGGACACACATCCTATGGAAAAGTATCAGAATAATCATGCATAGTAAAGGAGAATTATACCTTTCTTTGGCTTCCCAGTTTTTTAACTTATTCCAATTTATTCCATCAGACCAACATCCATTAACAGGAAGCTGTCTAACTTCTAAGTGGCTGAGGGCCATTCACTCTGGGGTAGGAGGCATGGGCCCCCTGGCTGCAAATTGCATGGGCACCCCTGGTGCACATGGACCCTCCCCACTGCAACAACCTTGTGTGGGTGCCCTGTCCTACTGCTGCACCCTGCACTATGCAACCCCAGCCTCAGCTTCTTGGACTGTGCCATGCCACACCGTACCATCCCCTGGGAGAGGAACACAGAGCCTGGAGGAGGGAGGCAGAGCCTGGAGACTGGCTACTGCTGCAGCCAGAGTGATAGGGGAAGGGATGGTAGGGCAGGAGGCTGGAGACTACAAATTAAGTGCCCGGTTTGACAGCCCTGTATTAAGAGACATCGGTAGACTCAGATTGATCATGCCTCTGGTTGGGCTTCATTTAACAGTTAGTCCTATATTTGTTCCACTCTTCAAATACAAAACAGCCTCTCCAGTGACTTCAGTGCCCATGTGTCTGGATTAAATTTGGAATTGGGAGAAGGAATATACACTTTACACAGTTGATCAAATCTTCTCCCAGTGGAGCACGGCACCATAGAAAATAGGGGAGAGGGAGAGCCATATGTAGGTTTTTGGCATCCTGTACCAGCTCCCAGCTCCCAGCTTCTGGGGCTGGTCCTTCATACATGAGTATGGGTACAACATACAATGTACACATATGCAGTTACACTTTTAAGGCTTGTGTGAATTATTTGCTCTATCAGCCTCACATCCGAAGAAGGTGTAAAAGTACAAAATATTCCACTGCATTGGTGGGGCTGCTTTTAAAGTCATCACTTACATATGCTGCTTGAAAAAGGAAGCTGAACTAGAACTTCCTAGATCTTAAATGCTGAAGGCTTCAAGCGAGAGGAATAGTGGAAAACAGCCAGGCCATCCCCAGTTCACTCCTGCTTAGCATCCACTCATGCCACTGTGTGACACAAGATACTGAGCAAAAATGTAACTATGGCCTGACCCAGTAAATAGCAACTGTTATATGCTTAAGAGATCGTCAATGGGCAAGATGCAAAATACATCCCATTTTCAGCAATCTGAGTGCAAATCCTGCTGCACTGAAGTCAAGGCAAACAGAATCATGTCCAGTATCTTCTCCTCCCCACTCCCCCCGTTCCAATCTGTCCTCTCCATTTTTTATGCATATCCATTTTTTGGAGGTTCCAGCTTCTAATGTATTGCATATGTAACCCCTCTCATGAAGGGGTGTGGGGGAGTGGCTGTAGTAACTCAGTTTCCCCAAGAATATCTCAGTTTAGTGGGAAGGTACAAACAAGTTTGCTTTATTTATTCACATAAGCATCCAAACAGCAAACTGTAATCCAGCATGGAAACCTGATAACATAATTACCCTTCTCAATATTATAGCTTAAAACCCCAACTCCAATAGTCTCACCAGGGCCCTTCAGGGTAGGACCCTTCAGGGTGGGACTCTACCTTGTGCACAGTCCCAGCCATTACAGATGGCACAAGGACCTTCTTTGCTCCACAATCACATTGACTACAGTAACTTCAGCAGCCTTTTAATTGCATCTCACCAAGGCCCTGCCCTGTTGCAGCAGTCACATTTTGTCTGTGCTGGGGTCTCCTCAGTGGAGAAGTCAATCCTTCCCCAGCTGCACTCAGATCAGGCTCCTCCATGATCTCCCTTGGGCCTCTTTCAATGGTGCATAGAGCATATCAGGGGGCAAGACCTCTCCTCTGCTCTTTCCATATGGCTCTAGACAAAATGGCTCCTACCTTGCAGCTTGTCTTTTCTGCTTGCCTTCAAAACAGTCTAGGGGCTGTAGTTCAACCCTGCTCTTTGGGTCAGGTTGGGTTTTACTGGGCTTGGATGGCCCCACTCCACTCTGCTTAGCCTCTTACAATGTAGGGATAGAAGTTATACATACAAGGATTTTGGAAGTCGTGCTGTGACATCACAATCAAAGGTCCAGATTCTGATTTAAATCAAATCATTTCAGCTGAACCAGGAGACATCAGATTAGTTTTGGTCTCAACATTTTTCCTATTCCACCTCAGACATGCTTTTTTGTTTTTGCAAAAAGTACTTATTTCAGGAACACTCAGCATTAGCAATGTGTTGTATACTTCTTGTCTTACAATGTGTTATTAATTTTTGTAATGATTTAAATTTCTTCCAAGCTGTTGGTTGATTAGTTCATTTTCTGCAATCATACTTAATCAGCCTTGTTACAGATTCAGTGTATTATTAGATTTAGACAAAGCCAATTATTGTCTAAATTTTAAAATTCAATCTTCCTGAATATAAATTCTAAGTGAGATGAATGGTATGACAGTTTCCATTATTGTTTCTTGAGGGGAAAGGAAGAGAAGGCTCTTTGAGACTAGTTCTTTCAGGATGCTGTCTTCATCATTGAATTACTTGACACAGAAACTTCAAAGTATTTACCACTTTAAAGGAAAGAAAAATCTAAATTCTGTTAGACCACGCGGACATATTTTAAGAGCTCCAGTGAGTGAATTTTATGGATAAAAGTAGAGTCTAAACTCTGCCTTTGAGAAATAATTGGAAAATATATTTGAAATGGAAGTAGCGAGCTGTCATCCATTTTTTTTACAGTGTGTCAACAATTGGCTTAGTATTCTCCAGCGAAGGACAATTCATGCCTGTATGTACAGCAATTAACAAAAAATATGGGCTTGCTATACTCTAATGCAGATAAATCTTTCTCTAAGATTTTCTGGCTGAAAATTCACTCTGTGGGAAGCTGCTAATACTTTGGCATTGATGTCCCTTGGGTTAGGCAAGGAAAGACGAGAGTCATCGTAAGCCAAAAGATAGGTGGCGTTGGACAGGAACAAATATAATAGGTAGGGTGGCCCGGAGGTATGCTAGATCATTGGCTTCTATCGTAGTAGCTGTCGGCAAAGTTCTTCTCAAGTCCCCTGAAGAACTTTAGACCTGTCACTAAAACATTATATCTAAAAGAATGAGGCAGCTGAAACAGCATGCAACTTCCTGTCTTAACCTTAGTGAAATGAACCGTGGTTTTAGTTTTGAATTCTTTTAGAAAGGTCTAGATTAATAGCCAAGCAGAGTTTTGTGACTGACTAGTTACATTATCTACTTTTGATCCATGTTCTTATCACTCCCAGGTTAGATTAGTTATGACCTCTCAATCAAGGTGATTACTAGGGCTCTGTAGACCATTCACATACACCAGGGGTTTCTCCCAGTCCACACCCAGATCTGCTCCAGTGTTTTGGCTGTAATCTTAATGTCCTCAGTGAGTGAGAATGTAGGCTGTATATAGACGAAATGAAAGCCGTGTGTGCACAACACTTTAAAGCGGTCTAAATGCTTTTGTACCGCTTTAATAGTGTTGGTGTTTGCGTGCCTTGGTGGCGTATTGAACATTAATTTTGGCTGCTGTAGGAAATTCGGTGGTGTAATGCACTTAAACAACTTGGGGTGCAGCAAACTAAAACTCCTTCAAGGAGTTTTAGCTTGCTGCCCCTACAGCCATGGAGTGAAGCACCAGTCTCTGTGTGGCTCAGGGGCTCTGCAGGAAGCCCTTCAGGCAGCCCGGGAAAGCAGTCTTGGCCCAAGAAAAGTGGTGAGCCTGATCTTCCTTGCCCCTGCTTCTGGAGCCTGCCTGCCTAAGCTGAGCTGTGCGGGGGCCCTGTGTTTCCCTTCATGGCTGTTGTGCCCCCCAGGACTGCCCGAGCTGGATTGTCATGGACAGAAGCACCACACCCCCTTCCCTCCCAAAGCCCAGGGACCGCCCTGCCTGCCAGCAGCTCTCCCTCCCCTCCCTACCAGAGAGGCAGGTAAGTCAGCAGGGTGTGTGCACGACATGAGGGTTTAATATGCCCTAAATTGAAGCAGAGTTGTTTTAACCCCCCTGCCTCAGTTTAGGGTCCCTGTTTCATCTGCACACACTAATAGTTATCTCATCCTGTCACTCTTTATCATTTAACAGGGAAGTTTGTCCTGTTGGTCTCCATTGCAGAATTCTGCTGATGCTGAAGTTTGTGTTTTCATTGGAAAATTCTGTCTATAGAAGTCCCTGCAGCAGAGACGGTTGTGACATACAGGCCTAATAAAATCTAATGGACCCTTCTGGCTTTAGACTCTGAATCTATGAACTTATTAATGACCTCAGAAATTCCATTCCAATTTCAAAAGAGAAGTCCACAGCATGAATATAAGTACTTATGAATACTGAAGAATATATTCTGATCTGATTCTAGTATAAAATAGAAGTAACATATGAATCTAATGTGATCACTTCAGTAATAAATTAGCACTTAAGCTTACCTCTCTTCTGTAAAAATGTGCCACCAGAATCTATTGAGCTGTAGGAAATGTGTAGGTGGTTTTCCAGTGGCAAGAAGTATGTGAATCAGAAACTAGGGTAGTCTGAGCATAACTCTTTCATTGACATATATGCTAGTTCTGAAACAGAGGTCAAACAGCTTGCACACCAATCTATTCTTTCAGGAATCTCTGACCAATGCCAACTGCATGTCAAGAAGAGTCTGTAGCCAGTGACCAAGGTAGAGAGTTTCTCTTGCTGGGTATACAGTTAATTCTTCAGAAGCTTATGGAACTAAAAACTAAAAAAGTGTTTTTATGAAAAGGAAATGTTTGTAGGATGAGGAAAAAAAACATTGAAAGACTGGGTAACAGCATCCTGTGTCATAAAATCTGATGCTTCTTTTCATTATGCAAGTCAGAGTCAATCACCTGCTGTCTGTTATCTGTGTGGATCAGTGCCCATATCCCTTTGCTGCATATCTTCCAACTCTAACTGTCAACCTTTTCCAAGGGTCAGTAATACACGGCAGCTCTTGAACTATGTTGCTTGCTTTTTGTATTCCTGATAAACAATGATTACAGCATGTGTCACATCCTCTGTTTTCCTTTGTTTATTACAAATAGTTTGGCTCTTTTAAAAAACAACTTTTGAGTAAGTGTTATGTATTAACTATTTTATTTCAGGTTAATTGTGTATTTTGGATATAGGTGGAAAAATTCCCTTAGTTTAAATGCACTATGTTATAATGAATCTTATAATATATAGATAGTACATTTTTAAAGTGTTGTGCAAAAAAAGTCACGTGTCACCATGCTGCAATTAAATTGGTACTTACAGGTGGGATCAATAAAAGCAGAAATACAAAATTAAACTCATTTAAAAGACTATCAGAGCAGACTGAGATCAACAAGAAGCAGCTGTTACTGCTTTCAGGTATGTCTGCAAGATTAATTCTTTGTCTAATGCATCTTGAGGTCAATAGATGTGGGATAATTGATGGGATGCATTCATCCGCAGTTGCATTTTTCATTATATTTCCTGAAGATCCTGAAATTGTTTATCTGGCTTCCAGCATCTCTGTAGTGCTTATGTATGGTCAATGTGCTAAATAAAATTATGAACATTCATTTCTCCTTTAAATGAATAGGCTGACCACACCATACAGCTTTGGGATATCAGCAACACCTAGAAATCTACAGATATCATTTTTTATAAATACAATATGCCTATGTTTCTCAACTTAGTTCCATGTCCAAACACAAAAGCCAATTAAAGTTCAAATCCAACATGTCTATCCTCAATATCCATGTCTGTCAATGTTCATGTCTTACATTTTTTACTAGACTGGTTTCCAGGCCCAAAGCCTTAGGAATTAAGATCCCTCCCATTATTCTTGATTTTAGCCAAAGGTTGAGCACAGATCTATGGGTTCAGCTCCTCAGCAATCCCCAGGTATCACAATATTTTGTAGGCTGTTCCTCGGAGTCACCTGTGACAGTAATGATTTTAGAATATCGATTCTTGGCTGAGTCCATACTTAGCCAAACAGTTAAGCAACTTCAGGTGTTGTTGTTTTACTTGCCAATAATTATCATCACACACCATTTACTTTTAATTTTGGTCAACAGTTATCATGGTGGTTCAGTGTTTCAGGTTTAAAGTGCCTTTTTCTGCAATTGCTGTGAACTCTAGCAGTACTGATTCATTTGAGAAATTTTGCTATTACTCAAGGTCAGCTATATGCAACCTCTTCAGGAAGGTTTGTCAAAATGAAAAGAGAACTAATATTATTGAATCTTAATTATTATCTTAATTATCCATCTTAGTTTCCATCTCAATTATCACCTGGTTTGGTCTTGATGTAAGCAAGGGCCAGGGCTTGCTTATGGCTCCTGACATAAATGTTGTATAAGTGATTAAGGATTAGTATGGGAACACACAGTTCTTCCTGAGAAAGCATAGAAGTATTGTGAAAAATAAATTGTTTAATTAAAAAAAAAAAGGCATGCTGTGTCACTGCAGCTCATTCAGAATATCACTGTTGCCTTGTACATGCTCTACTTTTGACACTGGAGCACTGGCAGATAAGCAAGGAAGGAAACTCATTAGTTTCAAGTGGGCAAAAGCTCTAAGCTTAAAGAAATGAGGAATCTGAAAACCTGTAACCCTCTCCAGTTGTCAACATACGGAATGATATTTTACTTCAAGAACAATGACTATAATATTTTAATTTAAAAAACCTAATTCTTTATTGACTAGAATTACTCAGACACCAGACAAGTTAAGAAAGGGTGCTAATAAAACTAGGCACACTGTATTTAGACATTTTTCTAACTTAATTAGAATGGTAAGTTTTAAAGACTTACAAAAGAGATTCAACCCATAAAAAGGAATATATGATGATCTCTGCTATAATGCCAAGTTATACATTCAAAATGACTCTGGATTTATTCCAATGTAAGAGAAGCTAGAACTAGTCCAGTGAAATTAAAACTGCACATGGAAGACTGAGGGCAGAATTTGACCTTCATACTATTTCCCCTGTGCGTGGTAGCAGAGTTCCTGAGACTTACAGATTCACTTCCCTGGGGACAGAGTTGATGTAACTCTGCAAGCAAAACAGGCAGCTGCCTAGGATGGCAAATTGTAAGGGGTGCCAAAAATGGCACTGTGGGTAGGCAGGCCTCCCAGAATAAAAAGAGAAGGCAGCAATTTTTTTTCCCTAGAGTGGCAAAAATCCTTGTGCTGGCCCTGCCTATGGGTGAGAAATCAGTGAGAGACTTGGTATAGTTTAAGTGTTAATTTGTTTGGTTTTGAGATTATGTATATGGGTCCAGGGAATATTTCTATTCAGGAACTTAGCCCAGCCCCGGAAAGAAGTATTATCTCAAGATTGGACTTCTATTTGAGACCGAGGCAAAAATCAATGTCCTTTATTTCTTGCCCAGTTTTTCTACATCAACACTTACTTGATCCAGAAGTAGCAACAATATAAGTTACATCTTTTTTTGTATATCAAGGAAAAACCTGGCAATTTATAAGTGTGTTGTCTAAAAGTACTGTTCTATTCTGTTTAACAATGAAAAACACCTCTTGTTTCAGTTCAGGCCACCTAAACATGAATTAGGAGCAGTGCATGCACATGTCTAAACTGTTTGCTGGGACAAGGCACCTGAAAGCAAGAGACTGGGTGGGGCTGGAGGGTCTGGGGGTGCCTGCCTGGTCCAGGGTTAATAGTACTCTGGCCAGAATGTGGCAAGAGTAAAAACAGCAAGCCCCAGGGCTGTGGAGAGCGCTCGATATTCCCCAGCCTGGGGGCTGCCTGTAAATGTGTACAAGCATTCACTGGGACAGATTAATTTTCACTAGTTCAGCTTAACCCTTTGCTGATCAAAGGTTAGTTCACCTCAGATGAGATCTAACTTTAGATTGGGTGCATCATTCTTAGGGTAACCTAAGCCCTGTGAACACTTGCACACTGGGACATTTAGGTCGCCATAATCTTGGAGTGCTCTTTTGTGACTGGATTGATTGTCCAGCTAGCTGTTGCTTAAGTACCGCATTTACATCCTGCTCTCACTGATATGAGAAAAATCTTCAAAGCTTAAATTGTTTTCCTAAGTGCATTTCTGAGCAGTATGCAAGGTTTGGAAGAAATGTAGTTGCATTGTTTGGTCTCAGTTGGTGGAATTGCTCAAGGGGGAAGAAAATATATATGCATATCATTAGGAATTATTTCTTTACTTAATTTTAAGAGTGCTTGGATTTATTTTATTTGATAATACATGCTATAAAATAAATTTGATTCACAGATGTATATGCAGCTTGCATTCGCTTTAATACAGATACAGGTAAGTGTCTGAGCCATATTTGGTCCTGTTTATACATATTTTATGTATATATGTGTACTGTACATATAATGTACCTAAAATATACTTCTAGTATTATAACATGAGTTTACTGTGGCTGTTTGCTATCAGGACCTCTCAACTCAGAGCATATTGTGGTACAGCTATAAAAATCCCTTTTTCAACTTCACAGTAGGTCTGATTTTTAATTTTAGTCATGATGCTTTACTCCTTGCCAGCATTCTATCAATACTAGCAGGTAATGATATAAATCAGTTGGTTGGACAACTTGCCTGCAGTTCTTAATATCTCTTCTTGTCCCTGCAAATAATTATATTGTTGTCTAGAATTTAAAAGAACATTGCGACATTTAATTAGCACTGTAGAACTATTGCTATTTTGATTAAACCTGGGTTTGGGCTTTGCCAGTTTGTTCTGTGGGAACTCAGCATGACTTGCTTTTTGCTAAGGACCTTCATTAAGGTCACATCTGTTTCCTTTTATGCTTTCCTCGAACATGACCTTGTCGTTTCTATTGTTCATAGTTACAAATATTCTCTCAATGGAAAGAATTCTAAATGAAATTTGCAGACAAGTCCTCTGGCTCAGGAATACGTTAAAACTTAATGTTAACCCTCCAGTTTGCTAGAACCTCCAAAAAAAGAGGGTGAGAGGGACACAAAACATGTGCCATGTTATGTTTTCCTGGAATAGCAGAGGTTAAGAAATACTTACTATATAAGCCTCCTCTAAAATAAATATTATTGCTGTACTGCGATATACAAGAATGGGCCCATATATTTTGAAAATTAGTTTAAATGGCAGTTAGGAGACTATTGAGAATCCACAGGGATTGCTCTTCTGAGGATAAGGTTCTAGAATAATGTCCAGGTACAACAGCTGGTTACTATCTCTTTTATATCAGTTTTATAGTGATGTAATTTTGACCCCTTCAAAGGTAACTGGGGCCATGTCTACACAAGATGCTGACTGTGCAGTTGTTACTGCACAGTCATTTAGTACTTGTGTACATAAATACTAAATGTACGCAAGTACTTTTGCCTCATGCCAAGCTTCATGCCATGTGATACTACTGCTCAGGAGTAATGAGCTACTGCGCAGTCCGTGTCTCGTGTAGATGCAGCCTGGAAGAATGAGTTACCTCAAGCTGAGACAGAGCTGAAAAGACGCTATACATTTTCATTTCTCTTCTCTTATTTCCAGCAGCAACAGCACAATAGGAAAGGATCTCACCATTGTATATAAATGGCATTTCAGCTGCTATGTTTTTGAGTGTAGGAGGTGTAGAATTCCTTTCCCAAAACCCTCAGTACATCAATGAATAGAGACATATAGAGAGTTGTGTTCCTGCAGGGATTTTGCGGGAAATATGTTATTACTTGAAGAATGGTAGTTCTAGGGAGTCCCAGTCACAAACTGTCATCTTTCTGTGCTTAGGCACTGTACCAGTCATTATAAGAAATGTTCCTTTCCTTCAGAAGGCAATGCTTCCATTCCTAATATAAGCAACCTGAAGATCTAGGTGTGGGTAAACTACTTTATCCAGAAAAACACTTTTCTTAAATATATGTATATATTCACATACATATGTGTGTGTGCAATAGGGTTCACTCAGCAATCATAGGGACAGTCTATAGCTATTGGTTTAAGTGTAATGTGTCACTCTACCCTTAATGTTACCTGGAGAACGTATCAGCAAACATGCATATGCTGAGGGTGGCTACCGTGTCTCACTTTTGAGAGCTGGCCCACACAGAGTTGAACTACCGGACTGCATGTGCTTCATGGTAATGCTCCCATCTCCAGCACACAGATAGTGTGAATACTAGGCATCAGGGGTGATGTGTAGGGGGTGCACATGCACCCCCTGAGCATGGCGGTGCATCCCTTACAAAAAAAATGAAACTCTCCTGGACTCACCAGCTCCTGCCTGGTGTGGGGGATGATCCCTGCTGGCACCCACCACATGGGGGGCTCTTCGACGAACCCCTGAAGCCTCAGGGCTGCTGCATGAGCCTGTAAGTTTGGGAGTTTTTTGGGGGGGGTGTTTCTTAGAGGGCTGGAGCTGGGGCAGGCAGGGCAGCCTTGGGGAGGACTGGGAGAGGAGGTAGGGGTCAGGGGGCTCATGCGAAGCCCCCCACACAGCACGGAGCAGTGGGGAGCAGTGGGGATAGCTCCCCATCTGCCATGCCCAGCAACACCCAGTGCGTCGAGGCTTTTTTTTTTTTAAAGCACTGGGAGCTGGGGCCAGGTGGGGCAGCCATGGGGG
>NW_017728886.1:199128383-199159899 GCF_001723895.1 Crocodylus porosus | reverse complement strand
GGATGGGCCTTGCAGGAATTCCCCCATGGTTCCCTCCCCTGTCTTCCAGCCCTCCCTCCTCCGCCTCCTACTTACTAGCTCTGAGTCCAGCTCCAGCTCTCTGCTGCAGTGGGTGGGGACTGCCTGAATTGTCAAAGTTTTCCAAAGATTTGAAGAGCTTTGAATCAACTTGAACCTTTCTATTGGCACCCTGATTCGATTCGGATTTGGAGGTTCAGCTACTGAATCAGGCCAAATCTCCACCAAATTGAATCAGCACCCTAAGCTTCACACAGCCCTAGTGAACACACTAAGAACCCTAGGAGAACAGCGCTGAGCTATGCCCTGTATATTTGCATACTCAGCTTTTTGGAGTCAGTTTTGTCATTATGGACAGGGAAAGATGGATAACATAACAATCATGGTTTGGGAATTCATTGAAAAAGTAGCCTTTACGTTGCTTCTGTCACAATTATGTACAAAGGTACGGTAATGGGGTAAATCCAATCACTGTTGCAAATTTTAAAATGGAAAAACCTGGAAAACACATTTGAAAATATTTAGATATTGGAGTGGAACTCATGCTATAGGAAGCAAGCCTCCCATTGTGTTTCTTTCTTAGGGTAAGTTTCAAAACAGAAATTGCAGTTAGTGATCATTAGGAACTTTTCATTGCCTCAACAGATTTCAACAAAACCAAAAATGTTGATTTATAAAAATTAAAATATTTCATGAAAATGTTCATCACTTTTTTTTTAAAGTGACATTCGCTGCAAAACATTTCTTAGGTTTGGGGTGAAATTCAGCAGGCTAAGCACGCAGCTAAGTAATGGCTGAGTGGTTAGGGCATTCACCTGGCAAGTTGCAGACCAAGATTCAAGCCCTTGTATCTCTGCCATCCCAGGTGAATTCAACCAGGCTGAGAATGAGTTTCATTTTCACTAAAACTAAAATCCAATAACTTTTTTGCCAAAGAAAACATTCAGTTTATTGGGTTATTTATTCAAAAAGCCTAACCAAAAATTTCCTCAAATAAATTTTGGCCAGAGAGCAAAATTTCATTGAAATGCTCTGAAAACAATAAAATGGATTTTAAAAGTGTATAAAACAGTAACTGATTTGAAAATAGGTGGTTTGCTTGAGTCATTTTTTAAAAGTCATGTTGCACATGACAAATGTCAGTTGTGTCTGTTCATTGATGGCCTAGATAAAAAACAAACAAAACGAAAAAAATGCTTGTCAATATGCAAAAAGGAATCAAAACTCATGGCAGAGGTGGTATCTTTTATTAAACCAACTATATATTTGCAAATAAAAAATCTTTCTTTGCAAGCTTCTGGGCACAGGCACCCTTCATCAGGGGTAGGAGACTGCAAAGACTGTAAAGGTTCTCCTTGACAGAAAGGAAAATTCTTATTTCAGTGGAGAGCTGCAGGTGTGGTAAAGTTTCTTGTTTGGAACAGTTCATTTTGTGCAGATTAGGCTCAGAAAAAAGTTGGAAAAATCTTTTAACCTTGAAGTTGTCTAGTGGTAAGGAGTATGTAGAATTATATTGCCTTATGGTTATGATGTTTCATATTTCATAGAAGAGTGGAAAGATGGAATGCTCTTGTGGGCAGGAATCTCTTTTGTGGAGACGTATCTCGGGGCTCTGTTGGAATGCAAATTAGCTTGAACAAAGGCGGGAGCAGGGTCTCAGGGTTCAGGTGGTAAATTTTGCTTTCTTCTTGTCAAATTATGAAGTTTTAATTTCAAAAAGAGAAATGTGAAATTTCCTGTGAATTATGAATTTTCCTTTCTAACTAGAACTTTTACAGTCTTTGCAATCTCCTATGCCTGATGAAGGGTGCCTGTGCCTCACAGCTTGCAAATAAAGATTTTTTTTTTTTGCAAATCTCTATTTGGTCTAATAAAAGATATCACCTCTGCCATGAGTTTTGCCTCTTTTTGCCTCTTGACCAAAATGGCTACAACCTGAATACCTGTCTATATGCATGCAGGAAATGGTCCCTCTAGGTTTAAGAAAATGTTGTCGCTTTAGTTGCCTTATTTAACTAGAAGTAATCCTTACCGGACTACTTGATGACAACTTGAATTAAATAACTTGTGACATTTTTTTGTCATTATAAGATTGAACTATTAAGTAATTAAGTTTGAGTATTTGTCTTTTGCAGTCAGTTTGAGGGATATGAAGCTGACTAGACTTCAAAGGAATGTATGCACTCTTCCACAAGTCAAAGGAGGTCATGACATTCTTTGATATTGTATTCATTACTTTGTTATACAGTACAGAACAACTTCAGTGAACTTCTGCACAGTACTGAGAGAAAAAAAAGATTGAATGTTAAATGGTATGTCAAAAGTGAAGAATTGATGAGCCCATAAGAATTCAAGGACCTAGTGCTGCTAAATGGGATACGTCCAGGGAAATAATTCCCAGGATAAGTCCTGGGAAATAACTTTAGAATATAACATGCATTAAAAAGTGTTTCTGGTATTAAAACGGCATGACCATTCATTTCTGAAAGGTTATTGATATTCAAAACAGTTGGCAATAAAGAGAACATGGACTTGAACTCAGGAGATGACAACAGCAGGATTTTATTATATTTTATTAAAATCAAATAACAGTCTTTGAGTCCTGGATAAATGAATGTTTGCGGGATGCTTTAAAAGGTACCCTGACTTCTATAATTCATTGAATAAAATTGTTACTTATTTTAACGACAATTATTTTAGAAAGCTTCCAACACTGTAAATTCTACAAAAGAACAAATTATGAAACCTAGGCTAATAAGTACCTGATTTTGAAATGTAATTGTTTCATAAAGCTGGCATATTCGTAAGCTATAAATGATGATTATGATACAATGATTTTAAATTAGATAATAAAATCTGAGAAAACATTTATTTCTTAATTTGCTTAAATGCTTTTTGTGCAATGCATTCTGAAATGAACAGATGGTCTTTGTTAAAAATAATTTTGAACAAAATGGCACGCTTGTTCAGCCATGACTCTTTCTTTTATTTTTATGTGCTGATCAACATCATCCATTTAAAACCTGGCAACACTCAAAGGACATACTTGGAAAGCCACAGGTCCACTTAGACATTGGTCTTAACTGTGAATATTTCTATATAGTCAGAATTTTAAGTGCATCTACTTTCAATGAATGATACTGTTCTAACAGATGAAGTCCCCTACTTGTGCTTCCCAGCAGTGCCCCCAAATATTTCTTAACAGTTATTCTCTAGAACTACCTCTTAGAGTATTAATATTTCTAATATTAAACGTTTTCTAGGTCTAGGGTATTTAGACATATTACAAGTGATTGAGTGAAACATTTTCAAGACGTGTATGTGTATGTATAAGTAGTGGGAAACTAAAATGGAAAAGGGAGAAGTAACTATTTTGTTAATAGCTGAAAAATTAAAATAATTTAAACCTTGAACAAAGTTTTCTCTAAAACATTTCAAACCAAGCACATTCTAATCATGTGTTAGAATTCTTTTCATAAAAACTAATATGGATTTTGGAGGAACCTTTACCGTATACCTGTTGTTTACACTTTTTATCTCCTTTTATTCTTGCTAATACTGTTATAAGGGAATAGATTATGAATAGGTTGGGGTTTTTTTTAATCAAGGCTGGATTTATAGTTTCATTTTGTCTTTGTTGCTTATAAGTTATAAGTAGTTAGGGTGGGGAATGATCTTCCTATCATGGAGAATTTTAAGAAATTAAAAAAAAATCGTATCCCAAAATGGGATAAAAAGTTGATCTCAAACGTTCATAATAAAGAAACAAATAAAAAATGTTGAATAGTTCAACCCCCCAAAATGAATCTATCAAGACCAAAGATTTCTCCAAAAATTTGTTTTGGTGAATTGGCACTCTGGTTCTTTGGTAATGAACCTTTGGTCAAAATCACTATACAATTAAAAAATAAATAAGCATGGAAGAGTCGAAAGACACTGTATAAAGAGTTAACATTTTTGTCAGTCTCTTTATAAATTGTTTATTTCCCCAGACATTGAGTTGCTTTCTAATCTTCCTTGAAAACATTAGCACTGATAACTCCATTGAAGCCTGTGGAGTTACTCCCAGATTCTCATAAGTATGGGATGAAAAGTGAACTTCTGAATCTTCGGCTTTTAATACAATTGACTTGACAATTGACAATTTTAATTGGAATAACCTACTACTGTATTAAAAGTTTGCAAGTGCCATTCTGTATGCCATCTAGCTTTCTTACCCTAAATTTACAATAAATTCATAGATGTCATACATTTCATAGACATTAGGACTGGAAGGGACCTTGCAAGATCATCAGGTCCAACCCCCTGCTGAAGGGACAGGAAGTCAGCTGAGGTCAAATGATCCCAGCAAGATAGGCATCCAAGTGTTTCTTAAAAGTGTCCAGAGTAGTTTATTGCACTACGTCTGGGGGAAGTCAATTCCAGGCTCTGGGGAGTCAGACAGTAAAGAAACTTTTTTTTGTGTCTAGCCTAAAACGATTTTCCTGGAGTTTGTGACCATTAGACCTTGTCTTCCCTTGGGATGCCCTGGTGAACAGACATTATCCCAGTTCTTGACACATACCCCTTATAAAGTTATAGGCTGCCACCAAGTCCACCCTTGACCCTTCACTTCTGCAGGTTGAAGGGTCCCATGCCTCTCAGCCTCTCTTCATAAGGCCTGTTCTCTTGTCCTCTAATCATGCACATGGCTGTCCTCTGGACTCTCTCAAGCTTCTTCACATCCTTTCTAAAGTGCAGAGCCCAGAACTGGATGCAGTATTCCAGCTACAGTCTCACCAAGACCGAGTAAAGTGGGAGGATTACTTCCTGGGTCTTGCTTGAGATGCATTGGTAGATGTAAGCCAGGGTTTTGTTTGCTTTGCTGACTGCACCATCGCATTGGCAGCTTATGTTCATTTTGTGGTCAATCATGACCCCCAAGTCTATTTTGGTCATGATGCTAGTGAGTGTAGCACTGCTGAGTCTATAAGTATGATATGATTTTTTTTTCCTGAGGTGGAGCACCTTGCATTTCTTTGTGTTGAAAGCAATCAGGTTTTGATCCACCCACCTTATGAGCCCATCCAGGTTGGCCTGAATCACCAGCCTATCCTCTAATGTGACTGCACTTCCCCATAATTTGATGTCATCAGAGAACTTAGCCAGTCTGCTTCTTATATCTGAATCTAGATAGTTTATAAATATATTAAAGATAATTTATAAATATATTAAAGACTGGTCCAAGTCCTGAGCCCTGCAGCATGCCGCTAGTCACCATGCATCATATTCACATGGTTCCATCGACTATCACTCTAGGTCTGACCAGAGAGCCAGTTCCTAAGCCATTGGACCATAAGATTGTCTAGGCTTCAGTTCCCCAGTTTAACCATGAGGACTTCATGGGAGACCAAGTCAAAGGCTTTTTTGAAGTCCAAATAAATTATATCAACCTCTTCTCCTTTGTCCAGGTGATATGTGACAGGCTTACCAGTAGCTGCCCTGTGCGTCCGGGCTTGGAGAATCTTCACTGTGATTGGTGAAGCCCTTCCACCAGTTGGGCTATTGCTGGGAGGAGCTTACCCTGTCCTTGCCTGGGGCAAGGCAGAAAACCCAGACCTGGTTGAAGCCTGTACCTTGCTTCAATCTGATTAGTCTTTTTGCAATCTAGGGCCAGAGCCCTCAGTGGGTATAAAAGAGAAGCATGCCCAGCCCATGGGCAGCTGTGTCAAGAGACAGATAAGAAGGCGGACACTGGTGTGAAGAAGCTGGTATGAGCTGGCCAACAGGGTGGAGCCATTGCCCTAAAGAGCCCTGAAGCCCCCCTTGCTGAACAGAAGCGGAGAGCAGTCGCAGCCCCAGCCTCACTGCAGAGGAGCGTGGCAAACAGTGCACAGCTTGGTGCACAGAGCCAGACTCTGAGAGCTGCTTGAGGCAGCAAAAGTCTGCAACTCCTGGTGCATAGCCAAGAACACGGTGCAAAACATGGCTACCCCATACCACCCCCAAATTGCAAACAGACCAATCGGGTTGAAGGGTGTAGAGCATGTAGACTCTTTGCTGGGGCTCTGCTGGGACCTCTTCCTTGATGCTTTTCTGTACTTACCTGTTTCAGATCAACTGCTTACCCATGCATTGTTCGATGCTTCTTGAGGTAGTGTAATCTTTCAGCCTTATTTGTGGGATATAACGCTATACGACAGTTGTATATTTGTGTATATGTGTTCCTCAATATTAGTTTCTTTACATTTTGTATATATTAATAAAGCTGTACATAGTTAAGCATTCCTTGTCCTGGCCTCACTCTATAGGGAATAGAGGGAACTGGTTTGCATTTCCAGATCCCTCTCACAGCACTCCTGCCTAGACACCCATCCCTTCTATTTGGAGAAGGGAGTACATACTGGGTGCACTGGGGTTAGAGATATATCACCTTGTCATAGAAGGAAATGAGGTTGGTCATGGAAGACCTAGCCACAGTGGAGTCACATTGGCTATCTTTCAGAATGTTGCATTCCATTAGCATGCTGTTAATGGTTTTTTGATGACTTTTTTTCAATATCTTACCAGGGATTGAGGTCAAACTGATTGGCTTGTCAGTCCCTGCATCTTCCTTTCTCCCTTTCTTGATGATAGACATCACATTGTCCCTCTTCTAATCTTCAGGAACCTCTCCCAAGCTCCACGAGTTCTCAGATATCCTTGCCATTGGCCATGCTATGATGTCAGCCAGTTCTTTTACCACTCTTGGGTGAATTCCATCTGGGCCAGCTGATTTGTGGATGTCTAGTCTTTCAAGGTGTTCCCTGACGAGATCTTCACCAATGATAGGCATGTGTTCACCCATACCCTGACACTCCTGCATCTTGTTTGGCAGGGTGATCCCCTTGGGCTGGTGGAAGACCAACACAAAGAAATTGTTAAGGAAATTAGCTTTTTTCCTGGGTGTTGGTTGTCAGCTGCCCCATTTGGTTTAACAATGTTGCCCTTGTTTTTCTTCTGACTACTCACATATCTGAAGAAGGACTTTTTGTTGTCCTTGATACCTGTAGAAAGTTTGAGTTCAGTTTCGGCCTTGGCTTTCCTAGTTTGCTCCCTACAGGTGCGGGCCAGTGTTGAATACTCCTACTTGGTGATGTTTCCTGACTTCAATTTCTTATAGGTTCCTCTTTTCAGATACAGAAGTTCCATGAGTCCCCTATTTAGCCACAGGGGTTGCCCAGCCCTTTTGCTACCTTTCCTATGGGCTGGGGTGGCCTTCCCTTGTGCTTCAAGGATCACTTCCTTAAGGAGTGACCACTCCCCTCTCTATTAGCTCATGGTTTCTCAGTGCCTCAGCAATCAGCCTCCTGAGACTCTGAGACTAAAGTCTCTGATCTGATTGGACCATGACATATGTCACATACCCAATAATTTTGCCACTTTTATAGTACAACATCATTTATTTGCATTAAGTGAGTGTTCTATTGCTGATTACTGAAGTTTGAATAAACAAGAATGAAAGGGTAATACATGTTTTTTTTATTTGACAAGTGCAGCTTTAATCTTTAATGACTACAGTTTACAGAAGACACAGTGTTGTGGTGTTAGCCTCTGTAGAAATGTTGGTAATTTGTAAAAATAATGAGGTTTCAGTAATATAAGACCTTTCTTTAATCCTGTGTATTCAATCTTTCAGAAATGGGAATACTCTTTTCAATTAGCTAATGCACATAAATAGTGAGATTCAGTTGTGGGCTCAGGCCTATGTCAAATCAGGTGCTGGCACTTAGTGTAGCTCCTAAATGTGTGTCTTATTTTTCAGCAGTTTTCAACACCCAGTCACCATTTAATTTCAGTGAGAGGTGCATGCAAATTCCTGGTAAATGTGGGTGCTCATTACTTCTGTCATTTTACTCTTTCTCTTCTAAAATTAAACACCCAAGTGTGATAGAGCTGGTTATTTTTCCCAAATGAGACACAATGCTAATATCTTCATGTTTTTTAAAAAATCGCATACAGGAGTGTCACGGGTTTGACATACAGATGTAGCAGAGGTATCTCACTGTACATTTTGGAGATATAACCTTCTTAACTTCCTTTGCAATTAAGCTAAAATTTCCAAAAAATATATTCATCATTCCCATTAGAACTGAGGGTGTATCACCTCACAGGGTACTTATATCTATGTAGTATCTTGTCATGTTTAAGTCTAGTAACAATAGCTTTAAATGTCTACACTTCACCTAGTGGTTTTGTAGATGGCACACAAATGTATAACTCCTTTTCTTTTATTATTTTTATGATATAAAAATCATTCATTCTCTCTTTCAATAGACAGTTAGCTAATGAGTGAGGTTGGGGGAAATCAGGTTACTGGAAATAGGCACTTTTTAGTGATGTAAGTTTCTGGCATCAGCTCTAAGGAGAGACAGGTACTACTATACGAAGGTGCTGCCCTCATTTAAAGTTTATTGGATTTCTTTGATATTGTGAAAAAGTCTCATTCTTTTGAACGCTTGGTGCTACAGTATTCCTAGGAATTGTAAAAGCAGCTGAACTGAATGTGGCCAGTTAAGAAAGTAATATTTTTTTTTTTAAATTTCTGCCTCCTCTGCCCCCAGAAGAAAACTACATCATTTTTTTGAAACCATAAACTCTAAGTGCAAAGGCAAGCAAGTCTATCTAAAAGCAAGCAAGAACAACTCCAAATTAGTTGTTCCTAAAAAACTAATGGTTTTAATCCAGTCTCATGTCTGTTTGAGAGATTAAGCACAAGTCTTTTCAGAAAAGCTTGGAGATGAAGTTTGGCAACACTGTTAGAGTTACCACATTTCCCGGTACAAAAAAGAGGATACCTGTTACGTGGGGGAGGGGGGAGAATATGATGGGGAGGGGGGGCAGCCCCTGCCCATTCTATTTCCCCTCACTGCAAAGGTACAGCCCCAGTCCCAGTCCCAGCCCCAGCCCCAGCTCTGCTGCTACCTCTCACTCCCAACCCACTGACTCCAGCCCGGCCAGTGCCCCTTACTCCCAAACCGCAGTACTGTGCCCCCTGGGCCATGATGATCCCCTCAATCCTGACCCACAGCCCCCCCATCTCTGCTGGTGCCCCTCACTCTGGACCCACAGCCCCTGGTGCTGCCAGTGCCCTGCACTCCCAACCCACAGTCCCCTGTACCCCCTGGTGCCCTTCACTCCCAAGCTACAGCCCCCCACCCCCAGCCCTGCTGGTGCCTCTCGATCCTGATGTACAGCCCCTCCCCCCAGCCCTGATGGTTCCCCTCACTCCTGACCCACAGCCCCCTGGCCCCTCCCAGCCGTGCCAGAGTGGCCCCAGCTGTCCACATCCTGACTGGGCCAGAGCATGGTGGCTCTGATTCCTGCAGGTGGTGGCCAAGTGTATCCAGCCCCAGTGCAGGCTTGAGGAAAGAGGAGGGGAGATTTGTGGCACTCTCCACCCTGGGATGGGATGGCAACATGGCCATGACCCCCTTCCCTCTCCCCCCAGGCAGCATCTCCTGGCTGTTCAGCTCTTGTGAGTACAGGCACTGGCCCCTGTGCTAGTTTAGCCAAAGAGTTCTCCACTGCCCTCAGAGGGCCCCCCTGGCCCTTTTCCCCACTGGAGGGGCAAACAACCCCTCCCCCCCCACACACCTCTGGCTCTGTCCCGCCTGCCCTCACCAAATGGCCAGGATTTTGCTTTGCTTTTCTGGTGGGAGCAGGGGGAGGGCAATCAGAGGCATCAGGGAGCATCACATGGGTCTGTGTGTACCTCTGCAACTACAGGCAGGTATGTCTATGCTCCCTGCTGCCTCCAAGCACCCTCCCCCTGCTCCCACTAGTGGAGCAAAGCAATATCCCTGACATTTGGTCAGGTTTAAAAAACCCACCTGGATGGAGATCAAAAAGAGGACATGTCTGGGAAAACCTGGATGCATGGTAACCCTAAGTACTGTGATAAATAAGATATTGGCTGTCAAACTAGTGTGCTATTTGAACCCACCCATACAAATCCCTTTAATAAAGAAAATAAAGACATTATTAATGAATGTTAAAAAAACTGTAGTAAGTTCATGGGTTTGTAGAGATTAAAGAAAATATGGAACCCTGTGTATGGTGGCTATATGGAACATAGTTGGAGTATGTTGGTACAATCTAAGGTTCCCAAACTTGTGCAGGGACTGGACTTCCCCGCTGTGATGCAGGACGGACTCAAAGGGAACACCTCCAGACCTCAGGTTGGGGAGGACTGGGTTAGAGAGCTTCTGGAGGGGCTGGACGTGTTCAAGTCAGCAGGTCCAGATGCTCTCCACCCCAGGGTGTTGAGGGAGCTAGCTGAGGGTTATTGCAGGGCCCTTGGCATGGATTTACAAGTGCTCGTAGTGCTCAGGCCAGGTGCCAGTTGATTGGAAGGTAGCTAACATGGTCCCCATCTTCAAAAAAAGGAAGAGAGAGGACCTGGGCAACTATAGGCCCATCAGTCTTGTCTCAATTCTAGAAAAACTTTTTGAGAAGATCATCATGGAGCACATCTGCAATGGGCCGGCTTCAGGGATGATGCTCAAGGGCAACCAGCACGGTTTCATTAGGGGCAGGTCATGTCAGACCAACCTGATTGCCTTTTATGATCAGGTCACAAAGGCAATGGATGCAGGTGTTGCTGTGGATGTAGTCTTTCTAGACTTCAGCAAGGCCCTTGACACCGTCTCCCACCCCATCCTCATTAAAAAACTAGGCGACTGTGTCATTGATGCCTACACAATCAGATGGATTGCAGGTTGGCTCAAGGGTCATATTCAGAGGGTGTTGGTGGACGGGTCATATTCAACCTGGGGGGAAGTGGGCAGTGGAGTCCCCCAGGCCTCGGTCCTTGGGCCTGCGCTGTTCAATTTCTTCATCAGCAATTTGGATTACGGGGTGAAAAGCAACCTGTTTAAGTTCGCTGATGATAGCAAAATTTGGGGTGAGGTGAGCATGCTAGTAGGGAGGGAGAGATTGCAGCAAGATCTGGATAGGTTACAGGAGTGGGCTAACAAAAACAGGATGCATTTCAATACTGACTGTCAGAGCAAAATTTTTGATTGACTGCTGACAACACAGAGAGTTGGATTTGACATGTACGAACAAGCCAGGTTAATGGAAAATTCCACAGCATGCCCAGCACGTGCCCCCTGGATGACCTGAAGGCTTGTCAATCACGCTTGACCTACTTTTCCACCATGCACATGCTCAGTACTGGCAGAGATATGAAGCGATCTGGTATGCACATGCTCAGCTGTACCAACAGAATGAGGTAATTAAACCAGAACATTCTAACAGCTAAGCAACCTGATTGGCCGCTAGGTTGCAATAAAAGGTTTGTGAGCCCCTGAGGAGACCGGAGAGACAGGGAAAAGACTCAACCTGAGGGTGGAGACTGCTTTTAGCAGAGACTGTCTCACAGGGAGAGATTAACCTGATCCTGAAAGCAGAGGCTGCGGCTGCAGGGATTGCTTCTCAGGAGGGCCTTAAGCCCACTGGTCTTCTCACCGCACAGTTTTGCAATTCATTTTCGATCTCGTACTTGATACTCGTTCTGATCTTCTTGACCTCGTTTCCGACATCTGACTGACTCATCCGACTGACTTCGATCCTAACCAACCTGACTGGCTACGACATCTTCCTCTCATCTCGGCATTCGACCTTGGCACTGTTCTTCGATGACCCATTCGTCCACTTTGGACTGGCGTCACGACATTGTTCATCGTGTTACAGTTTTCATCGTTTGTCACCCATTCAATAAGCTGTTGACCAGTCCCTGGGACTAACAAGTGGGCCAACAGTCTCCTTTGTTGTTTGTTGTAACTGTAACTGAAGCAAGCTTCTCTGCCTATGCTCCAAAGCGTAAGTAATAAATCACCTTGTTTTGAAACTGCACGAGTCCGGATACCACTCAGAACTCCTCGCCGCTAATCCCACCTGTTTCGTTCTCGAACCACTTGGCCCACCATGACCTTGGGGCCTTTATTCCCCGACACTGACAAGTGCAGGGTGCTGCACTTGGGCAGTAGAAACCAGCAGCACACTTATAGAATGGAAAACTCCCTTCTTGAGAGCACAGAGGCAGAAAGGGATCTTGGAGTCATTATTGACTCTAAGATGAACATGGGCTGACAATGTGAGGTCATGGTTGGCAGGGCTAACCAGAGCTTGTTGTGCATCTGCAGGTGCACCTCGAGTAGAGCCAAGGAGGTGATCCTCCCCCTCTATGCGACGCTGGTCAGGCCACAGCTGGAGTACTGCATCCAGTTCTGTGTGTCCCACTTCAGGAGGGATTTGGATTGAGAGGGTCCAGAGGAGGGCCACCCGCATGATCTGGGAACAACAGGACAGATCCTACAATGAAAGACTGCGGGACCTAAACCTGTTCAGCCTTCACAAGAGAAGGCTGAGGGGAACCTGGTGACTGTCTATAAACTCACTAGGGGAGACCAGAAGGGTTTGGGGGAGACATTGTTTCCCCTAGCGCCCTGTGGCATAACAAGGAATAATGGACACAAATTATTGGAGGGTAGGTTTAGATTAGACATCCAGAAGAACTACTTCACAGTTAGGGCGGCTAGGAGCTGGAACCAGCTTCCAAAGGAAGTGGTGCTGGCTCCTACCCTGGGGGTCTTTAAGAAGAGGCTTGATGCCTACCTGGCTGGACTCATTTGAGTCCAGTTTTTCTCCCGCCCAGGCGGAGGGTCGGTCTTGAAGATCTACAAGGTCCCTTCCGACCCTACTTCTATGATTCTATGATTTTTAGACCATGGACAAGCAAACCATTGACTGGAAGTCACCATGGACCAGCAAGCTTCAGACCAGCATACTGCAGACTAGAAGTGACCAGCATACTGTGGACTGGCAGTATACTCCATATAAAAAAGGGTTAGCTGCTAGTGTGCAGTATGCCAGTATGCCAGTCACTTCCAAACTTCTGGTCTTGCAGCCAATCCTCCTGCAGACTGGCAGCCAATCCTTTGTGGCCTGGTACTGGCCTGCCGCCTAGGGGTTGGGGACCTCTGATCTAAGAAATGCAGTTGGTCATGCAGGGTAAAGGGTGGGAAAAGAACATAGCAGCATGTTCTTGGGGGAATGTACAGGACCCCATGCATAGTAACCATATAGGTAGGCAGTTGTGAGTTGGCAAGACATGCTCAGATACAGGTTTTAGCATGTGGTATACAATTAAACTAAAGACTTGCTGGTTTGACAGGTTGATTTAAACCAATAAAAAAGAAACTAAAATGCTTACAGCGAGAGTCTTCCTGGGTTGACAATCTTTAGGGTGTAGGGAGAGGTAGCATTTCTCCAGGGAGAAAGCCTTTTGTCTGGAATTCTATGGAGGTACCAGTCTGTTTTCTCACTTTAAGTACCTGTGAAATATGCAAGATAAAATGTCCCCCGGACAGTGTTGTGTACATTACTAAGTTAATAATTGCTCCTTGGAGTTTTAATTATCATTCATTCCAGGGACAAGTCTGTCAGGCTGTGTGCCCTTTCTGTCAGAGGAGCATCAATGCAGTTTAGAATGGCTATGTGTGTACATGTGCCACCCCTCTTTTGTCCGAAGTTTTGACTTGAATCAATCAGGTCTGTCTCAAATAAGAAATCTGTTTACAGTCTTAGACAACTTATTTAGGAAACACATCAATTATTTTAAATATTCTTATTTTATGAAATTGCAGATACCTTAGTGAATTGGGCCATGTGGTATTTAAAAATGGTTGAAGCAAAGCAAATCTCTTGCCCTGATAAATGTATCAAGCATTCCAGAGAAGAGTTTTAAAGTCACAAAGAGATTGAGGGGTCCTTTAAAGTCACTTCCTATTTCTTCAGTTGCATTTTAATAAAGGTACAAGTGCAAAAGAAAAAAACAGAATGGAAAGGGTCTGAAATAACTCCAGCTTTGTAAAATCTTTGGCACCTGCTGCATCCATGTTTTACAACTGCTCTAGTACTGCACAGTCTGGCTATCTCTAACATTCACACTTAGGGCAGCTTTCCGAGTAATTTCAGCTGTTAAAACTGTACAAAAGCAAAAAATAATAGCTGTTATCTTGGGTTTTCTGGCATTAGAAAAGTGAGCAGGGATTGGGACCAGGAATGGAGTTTAGAGACAGCTGATGTTTCATTTTTATTTCCAAACACAAACGTGTAATAGTTTGCCACAGGTCTCTCTACTCCTTGTGCTGTGACTTCCCCAAATTTCTTTGGGACTTTACTAATGTTAAATGAAACAGTTTGCATTAGGCTCAGTGTCCTCATAAGACTTTTGAATAAACTCATAAAGAGGCACCTGTTTTTGCAGCAGAATCTAATAGGATACATTTAGAACCTTAACATACTTAAATAATGTTCGGTGGTCTTTCCTTAACAAGCACGGAACCACTGCTGCAGTCTGAAGGTGCCTACGATGAACTATACTGTGAAAATATGGGAAAGATTATTAAACAGCCTGAGAAGTTGAAATTGGAGCCACATTTCACATCCTTGCCAGGTAAATCAATGACTGGTACAAGCTTTGCAATGCTGCTCCTAATGGAAAGGAACAGAGAAAACAGGCCAAATCTTCACCTGGTATTCATTATCATGGAAAAAAGCATATGGCTGTATACTAAGACCTCTTGCGAGGACCATCAGTATGGCACAAACACATGGGAGGCCATTCTTGGCAGTTGCTCCTCAGCTCTGGAGTTTCCTCCCTCTTCTATCCTGCTAGAGCCTGAGCCTGGATGTCCTTAGGAAATGCTGTAAGACCTACTATTTAGCAAACAAAGCTCAGCTGAGGTATTAGTTACAGGAGTCTTTGATTTAGGTGAATATTCTAGTTCCCTTTTAAGGAGTTTTGTTCTCTTGTCACACTCCTGTTTTATAAGTTATTCTGCCCTTATTGTAAACCACCATGAATCTTTGTTGGAAAGCATCCTACAAGAACTGAGAACATGCTGTGATATAGCAATGGACAGAAGTGGAGACTGAAGACTCTAAAGGGACCTCAGCTAGTGCAAAGCATACTTGGAAGAACATAGTTCCCTAATGAATACAAGTGTTGGGCACAAAGCCATGTTCTTTCATCTCTATATGTTTATGCTGTTTTTGGGCTGTGTTCAGCTATAAGTCAAGCCCACCTTTTGCAAATCTTCTGTTGCACTTCTAGCTGTATTTGCTAAGATTCTCTTAAATATTTTTGGATATTTTTCTTAAACTTGAGTTCTCACTTTTTGAAACTGTCAAGGATTTGGGTCCTTGTTTTGATATCACCCTCAATATTTTCTCACAGCTATTCTCCAGTCCAAACATTACTTTAATGTTATTTGATCCCAAGTAATAATTATGTAGAGAAGTACGGTTTGCAACAATGTAATAACAGATCTTTAATAACTGTTTTACATGAGCACAGAAAAAGACAAGTTACCTCGTTCTAAAACATTTACTTCAATCATGATCATACACTTATTTTTATGTAGTCATACTTATGAATGCCCCATTTGTTCAGGCACTTCCCCTGCCCATCCATCTGTTGCACCACTTGGAAAGAATTCAAGATTTATTGGGAACTTATTGGAGGATGGAGAGAGAGACCTGGATTTTAGCCGTACTCTCAAGATTATTTCTGAATTTTACATTAGACTATACTAGAGTCATTGGATTTAATATAGAAATATGATGTTTTTCTTGTATACCACATGCCCCAGAATAGGACACAAATCTTATTTTTGAATGACAGAATGATATAAAGGTATTTCCAGAGTCATGGCCTAGAGCTAGCTTTTTCATGGAGAAGCATGATGATTGCCAGCTTCTTTCTGGAACAGGAAGAAGGGCGAATAGAGTCCAATGTTAACCTTTTCACAGACATTCACAAAATGACAGGTGTTTGACTGTTTACTTGGCTGCTCGGACAAAAATTGCTGCCAATTTGAGGGCAACTGCAACAGTTAACAGTGACCACTGCCTTTCTGCTTGCTTCCCAAGAAAGAAGCTTGCAGCTATTTTACAGCCCAATATCTCCATGCTTCTATACAAGTGAAGAAATTTCACCTTCCTCGCTTAAGACATGCACCCCACTTTTGGAGAGCTGCTTTTGGGGGGGGAAGGTGTGTGTGGCATGAGATTAAATATGGTAGTAATTCAAGGAGGAACCAGAAGCCAGGTCTATCGCCCACATTGTCAATAAACTAGCCATTAAGTTTCTGAGTCATGATTTATATCACGTGTATCTCCTTGTTTGCTTTCTCTCTGCATGTCTCATTCTATCTGTAATTCACTTCTGCAAGGTGGCAGAGGTTCATTGGGGAGTTAAAAGAACTCCTATCCAAAATGCCTATAAGTATTTTGGCTAGAGCACTCTCCTCAGATGTATGGGCTTGAAAGCCTTTGGGCAGAAGAGATAATTGACAACGAGTTTCCCACATCCTGGGTAAGGGTCTATGTACCAGATTATAATATAGACACAAGAATACCCTCCCTCTGGCTAGGCACAGTCACCACAGATTTTTTGTCTTCTGTCTTTCTCTTTTAAACATGCTCTGTGAGTGCTTAATAGAGCCTAGATAGAACTTAATTTTTAAATCCCAAATAGGCTTAAGTGTGTTTTTGAAATATAGGATGCACAGCTCTCAACATCTGTAGAACATTAAAGTGAAAAGAAACCAAATGAAATAAAATGAAGCTGGAATTGAGGCATTTCCAGTGATAGGCAGCAGTTGAGCCAGAAGGTTTCAGGTTTGCAACCTTGATTTTAAGTGCCTAAGCTTCACTTCAAGTACTAGATCTAATAAAGGACTTCAGTGGTATATAAAGAAGTCACACTTGAGAAGCAACTAGGGAGCTAGGACGGATGATGACCTGGAGGGACAGAAGAACTCAGGGAAGAAGATTAAATGCTGTAGTGCATTTAAAGTATAAATTAAGGTATAGCTACCAGCACCCAGCAATGTGGTGTGCAGCCACAGTGAATGTGGCTTTCTTTAAAAGATAGGCATGGAAGGGACCATTTAGAGGTCTGTTCTGTTTCTTAACAAAAATTAGACTTTAGCAGGAACAGACTAGCTTGCAATGAAAACAAATATTACAATGTCAGCAAATTCACAGATAAGATTACATTGCTATAGAATTGCAAGGAAATTCCCTACCTCAAGACAACATGCAAAGGCAAAGGACATGCTTGCAAACAAATGCACAAAATCAGCAACAAACTAATCTAGGATGTCATTATCCCCTAAATATTTCCATTGTAAATTATGCAGTTTTAATAGTACAGTAGGATTTATTCTACCCATAGTACTTTACAAATTCAGATCATTCCAGAGTGTTCACAAGTTCATCCAACTTGGCATCATCCCAATTAATTACCTGATTCTCCCTACTATCATGGTATGTATGTGGAAAGCCTTTCACAGTTAAAGGAAACAAGGGCTCTATTTTTTTCCTTTAGTGTTAAGCTCAAATGCAGTGGTAACTAAAAGATCATGAACCTACATTTTACATTATTCAAAGCTAAAACATTAAGCCTTGTTTGCAAATGTGTTCCTAGCTAAGTTGTATATCAAAATGGAAAATTATGGGACTTTTTCCCAGTTCATTAGAGATGGCTGAAGTTTGCAGATTTGAGGCAGATATTTGGCAGAGTATAGGCAACAGTTGGGCACTTGGTTCACTAATCAAATGAATAATATCAGCATCATTGAGATGTAGCTTCAGCTCCACTGACTAACGTAACTTAAATCAGCTGTGTAGCATTGCCCTAACTGAAGCGTAGTCCCAGGTTTTTAGCTGATATACCCAGCTTAAACTTCCAATGTAACAAATTCATTTACAATAAAATGGGGGCATCTATGTGTATTCTTTACTGTGGTGTTGATTAATCAGCTCTGCAGTAAAGTGTCACCATCTACATGTGCACCACTATTAGGCCAGAGTAAACTAATTAACTCCACTATAAGATAGTACTTCCCAACACTAGTACTATTGTGTGGTGGAGTTATTCACTCTGCTGCAATGCACATGTAGACAGTGACTGAGACTGGCTGGAGTACAAGGGCATGACAGTGTGGGTCTGCCTGCCAGCTAGCCCTACAGTTTTGCAGCCTTGTGCCCCAGCTAGCCTCTTTGCAGCACATTGAACCAGGGCAGAGCAGCTTCAGGCTGGCAGGCTGACTTCTGGGGCCTTCTGTCATCTGGGGCTGCGCCATCCCAGTTCAACAGGCGCATATACATAAACTGTGCCAGAGTTTATTCAGGTGCGCTAATTACAAGTGTAGATGTGCCCACTGTGGATATTAGCCTTTCCTTCCTATGGGTTAAATGTTCGTACTCAGAATGAAAGGTTCCATTCACTTCAGTATGATTGTACTTTATTTTCCTTGCTGTCAGTGTATATGCAAATATTACAATGTAAACTTTAATCAATATTTAACTATTATTTTTAACGTGCTCTATGCAGGGCTGCCCTTGATGACAGTATGGGAACTGTAGTTGGTGCAGAATACATTGTCCCACTTTCTGATGGTGGGGCTGGGTTGTCAGAAGCACATCATTCCAGTGCTCCAGAGTCTGTGCTGGCTCCCAGTAGTTTTCAAGGTACAATTCAATATGCTAGTTTTGACTTAAAAGGACCTAAACTGTCTGTTGCTTATGTGCCTAAAAGACAGCCTTCTCCCTTATTGCCCAGGATGATCCCTAAGGTCAGCCAAGGGCAACTTTCTGAAAGCATCATAACTCAGCCTAGTCTGCTTGGCAGCAACATGTGGGATGTCGTTCCTTAACTCTGGAATTCTTTCCCTGTTGAGGCCCGCTGGACCCTGAGACGTATTCCAAAAGTATTGTAAAACCTTCTTATTTGAGCTTGCATGTAGCATTCAGGGCTAAACTGGAATATTGTTTAGGGAGCTTGTACTCTTTAGATTATTTTAATACTCTAATGGCTTTTATACAGTATTTTGTTTCCTCCCTTGTGTTCTCTCATGTGCTTGTTTCATAAATGATTTCACTCTGTTCTGTAAGCTGCCTTGAGTCTCTCAGGATAGGTGGTACATAAAGATAATACATAAGTAAATAAATAAATAAATGAATAAATACATTCTACCAGATAAGATCCTTGCTCTTTTTGTATATCATAGAAATTTATACTCATGCTGTTTGCCCTTTTTACTATGATTTTAATTTCTCAATGATTTGTGCTATTAAGGTGGATATGTTTTTCAATGACAGGCTTTCCTAGTAGTCAGGTTACACTTTGAAATTATTTTGCTAGTAAAAAGACATGAGAACAGTTTTAAATGAGAGCTTATTTCTCTTCTATCACTTTGGGCAAAAAAGAAAGCAGCATTCCCCTACTATGTTCCTAGCATGTGTGTGTAAAAAGGCACAAGTTAAAGTAGGTGAAGTCCCCCTCCCCCAAACCTCCATCTCTGCTTTGTAAATCTCACCAACCTCACCAACTTGGACTTCATACATGTTGGCAAATTGTTGCATGTAGATGTATAACCACATACAAATATTACTGCTGCAGCTGATATAACCAGTAGTCCAAATAAAATGTTGGTATCTTTGGATTTTTCAGTTAAAGATTTTCTATCCTGGACCTAAAGAAATGAAGTACTAAAAAATAGAACGGTTCCTATGTCATGGGGAAGATGTGGCTTATCAATTAAAAGGAAAGCGATTCTACCTTGGGATGTTGATAGTACACTGCTGTTGTCAATGGATTTTTTGACGTAGGAAAATCATGCTGGTCCCCAATTCTTTATTATTTCTCAAACCTGAAATATAAAGCCCAGAAGCTGTAATAAATTTCTGGGAATACTTCATTATTTGGCACTGTCTTAAATGTCAACAAAATACAGATGTCCTATTTGATAGATGGCTTAAATGGCAAACCACATGAATGTTATGCATGAAAAGTGAAACATAAAACAAATTCAAATTTATTGGCTCCATAGTCAGAATAAAATATACTATTCCTTCTGGATTTTCGACTGTTTTCCCAGGAGAAAACAGTAGTGTACAGACATTAAGAATTTTTCTCCTAGGAGAAAAGTAACCTGGGAACAACCAGGGATAAATGACTCCTAGGAGTCCGGGAGAGTTTCTCCTGGGAGAACAAACATTTCTACACTTTCTAAGTGATCAAAACTACTTGCAGTTTTTACAAGAGTTAGCTAAGCAGGAGTTACCGCTAGTGATTTCTGCTGAAGTCAAAATATTTTTATATACTTTTCAATTGGCCATTTTCAAACTTGAGATTCTAGTTAAACAACTAAGCTAATATGAAGACAGAAAAATACCAGTGTTGGATTTCAATATATATCCCTCCAATAAGATACATATGTACACACCAGGTGCATTTACACATGCAAATAATGCAGGATCAGTTTACTCCAGAGTAACCTGCCCCATCCTGCAGCTCTTTCCAAGCCCTGCACCTTGATCATCTGATTGGGGCATGGGAATGGGACCTGCCCCTGACCTGGATGGTTTGCAGCCCTAACTCCATTATTATGGAACTGGGTGGGGAACAGAGTGGAAAGCTGGGCACAGAACTAGGCAGGGAACAGGCTTTCCAGCTCCTGCCAGCAGGGAATTCCCAGCCTGAGCTCCATGGTCACAAGGCCCAGGCTGGGAGAACCTTATCTCCCAGTGCTGGCCCTGCAACCATGGAGCTGGTGCTGGGAAATAAGGATCTCCCAGCCCAGCTTCTACAGCCATGGGGCTTGGGTTGGGAGATAAAGATCTTCTAGGTCTCATGATGACAGAACTGGTGCTGGGAGCTAAGGGTTTTCTAGCCCAGGTCCCATGATCATGGAGCGGGGTGTAGAAGCTCCTTGCTGCTGGGGCAGGGGTACATTGTCCCTGTGCCCTAGCAACAGGCAACTCCTGGGGGCAAGGAGCAATCTCCTGTCCCCTGCTGCCCAGCTGACCAGGAGCACATTTGCTCCTGATCAGGGGCCTACACATGTGCTACTGTGCAGTTACTAATCATTAGTAAATTTACTACTTGCATTTTCAGTAGCAAATTTACTTCACAGTTAGAGCCAGTTACTGCACAGTAAGCATCTGCGTCTAGATTCAGATGCTTACTGAGCAGTAATTAGGTCTACTGAACAGTTAAGCATCTCATGTAGATGCACCCAATGAGTAGTCCACCATGGTTCAATGTCTAGTTAGGAGTCTGCTGCGGGTCTTTCCTGAGTCAACATCCTTATTAATGATTTGGATGATGGGATTGAATGCATACTTAATAAGTTGTGAATGATGCCAAGTTGGATGAACTTGTGAACACTCTGGAGGATAGGACTGAGATCCAGAATGACGTGAATAAATGGGAGCAATGCTCTGCAATCAATCAGATGAGATTCAACAAGGACAAGGGCAAAACCCTGCACTTGGGACAGAACAATTGCACGTACAAATACAGACTGGAAAATGACTGGTTAGGCTGCAGTACTACAGAGAAGGTTCTGGGGGGGTTACAGGAGTAGACCATAAGTTGAATATGAACAAGCAACAACAAACAAGACAACAACATTCTGGTTTATATTAACAGGGATATCCCTTGTAAATCAAGGGAAGTCATTCTTTCACTTTATTCACCACTGGTGAGGTCTCACCTGGAGTACTGTGTCCAGTTCTGGGCTTCACAGCTCAAGAAGGACACGAACAGTTTAGAAAGAGTCCAGCACAAGACAACAGAAATGATCAGAGGCCTGGGAGACCAGACTTATGAAGAATGGCTAAAATAACTAGTTAATTAACCTAAAAAAAAATGGAGGGATTTTTGCTAACAGTTTTCAAGTACCTGAAATGTGATTATAGAGAGGATAGAGATGGGCTTTTCTCTGTGGCTGTAGGGGACAGGACTAGGGACGATGGCTTTAAGTTGCAGCAGGGAAAATTTAGCCTGGAGATTAGGAAGAACTTTTTGACTGTGAGGGTGGTCAAACATGGGAACAGGCTACCTAAAGAATTTGTGGAATCCCTGTGCTTGAAAACTTGCAAAAGCAGGTGCTTGGCTTGGATGGTTTAGTCAGGAAAGATCCTGCCCTGATCAGAGGTCTGGACTATATGACCTTGCAGTCTCTTCCAGCTGTACTTTCTTATGATCCTATGATCCTAATTTGCATTTAGGTTACCTGTAGGCATACCAATTTGACAATCTAGCCTTCACCCAAATCCAGTTGACCCTATTCTGACTGACTGACTTTGTTCCATCCACCTATAAGACTGTGTACTTTAAAATGTAAAGGACACTTTGGGTGTGCTATGGGTATTAACATTTTTATACTGCAGCTAGAGATATTTGGCTCTCACTAAAACTGATGGAATTGATGAGATTTTGATTGTCAGAACTAAGCCAGATTTTGCGATGTATACACTTTCTTTTTTATGTATATTCATAAGTTTAAAATATTTGAAGTCAGTCCATGTACTGACTGGGTTACCAGATGAATAACTTTAAACACAATGGCTGCTTTCTATGTGTGGTCTTATTTTCCTTATGCTCTTATGATTTATGTATGCAATTTATGAATGGAAAAATACTCCTACTTCCTTGTTCATGCAAACTGAATCTAAATGAGCTTCTAACACATGTCATTTTCGTGAATACAAATGATAGTAAGGAAGTATTGTTCAATGCACAATAAGGTTACAGCACACCCATCAGTAGTGGATAGACTATGGAGTCAATTAGATCTCATGATTTTGCCATTTTTATCATCAAAATCAACTTCAGATTTTCCATAGATTCATTTGCAAATGCATCCAGTTCATTGATTCCTTCTGTTCAAATTTATGAGCTATGAAGAACTTTCACTAACTGTAGGCCCAAGTCTCATGTGTGATTGGAGAATATGCAAAAGCCCTATGCACATTCAACTAATACTAGGGTTTTTTCAGATGTAGTTATTAATACAACATTTTGGACCAACCAGCTAAAATATGGAGATGTCTTGCATACCTTAATGATTTCACATGTTGCTACGGACAGCTCAATTAAATGAAACATCATAGATAAGTATTTTTACTGAAAAGCATCGAATTAGGAGGATATCCACTTAATGTTTTTCAGTGATTAAATAATATTGAATGATAAGGTATTTGTCCACTTGCATTACTGATAGCATTCATAATGCAATCAGAATGAAAATTTTAAAAAATTAACATATGGTTTACTGAAATATGTGTTATTTCAAGCATTGTTATGCTTCCCTTGATTATTTGTGACATTATTTTGTAGGATTCTTCGATTTATATATTTGCTCTTTCATCAGAAAAGATCTTCAACATATTTGAAAACAATTAAAAGCACTCAATGTGCTTTAACAATTACATATTATTAAATAGTAGTTATTTTAATAGAAACCTAACTTGTCTATTTTAGAGCATTCAGAAAGAAAATGGCTCTACATTTTCAGTCTTTGTTCAACAGGAAAGCTCCAAGTGAAGCCTGTGGGAGTCTTACATGAATGACAGAAAGATTTAGTCTGTTGTTTTTAATGACACAGGGAAAGGTTAGTATAGACTTGAAGTGGTTACAAAGTGATCTCATAAGAGGCCTTGGGTGCAGGTAATAGAAACACTATGACAGGCTGTAGTAGTTTGTCACTGAGAGACTAATTCACAAGTCACATGGTCAGGTTGTGATTGGGAGGAGGAGGAAAATTCTTCACTGTCAGTTTTACAGCTGTGCCACATAAAGTTACCTATTTAATTGAGAAATGTCCTGTGTTGATAACATTTTTCTGGATCCCACTGAAATAGCCTAGAACAGAAATAAGTTCTGGACATATACCTGGAGACATCAGTTCTCTGAAACACATGCTGTAGGCTGCCAAGACATTTCTGATGTCACAGCTCCCAGTGGTACACAACTGTCACTTTATTTAAATACACAGATGACATACTTATTTCTACTTGTATTAAATGGGAATGTGAAAAAACATTAAGAGAGCTAACCTAATCAAATATTCTCAGAGACAGAATAAAAGAACGGAGGGGAAAAGGAAGCAAAGGAACAGAGAGAGAAAACTTTCATGTTAAAGGACCAGAATTATTGATATAAAAAAAATGACTAAGAAAAGAACACAAAAGGCAAAGGAGTACAATGGGATCAAGGCAGTAGGGCTAGGGACAGACATTCAAAAAGCCTGCACCTGAATTGATTCAATCTGTGAAGGTTAGTCTAACCTAGCTAGGCTGAAATGGCTTGAAACTGGATAGACATGCTCTCTGGACTGAGGAAATTTAGGCACATGCCTGCAGTGGCTCAATGTTAGGGGCTCCCTCCCTTCCCAACAGGGGGTAGGTGAATAACCCACAAGTCACACACCAGGTAAAATCCAAATGCCTCCCTTTATTGCAAAAGAAAATCAATAACACACATGGATAATATTATAACAAACTTCTGAACTGCAAGCACATCGGGTTGGAGGTAAGGCACTCCACACTCTATCCCCTGTTATTACCTGATAGGTCTTGGGAACCCCACTCTGTGTCCAGGGTGGCGAGACTACCTCCTTTACTGGGTCCTCAGCCTTTTCCTCCCTGAAGTAGTTCCAGCAGGGATCTGGCTCTTCCACTTTATACATTTCCTCCTACCGGTTATCTCCCCCAGAAGGGGGTTCACTTTTAGCCTTACTACCTTTTTTGGGATAAAAGCCAAGCTGTTATCTCATTCTGCAAGCTGTTATTTTTCAAAATAAAATTGCTATCTTTGCACTCTGCTAGACCCTTGGGACTTTCCAGGACCACTGGTCATCTTAAGGTGGTTCCCCTTTTTTCTTTATTCATCAGCAAACTGCAGCAGATGCATTAGGTCATTACTTCATGGCCTCCAGGTTCTGAGAAACCAACCCGCACTTCAGGGTGTGAGAGTGGCCTCCTCCCAGAAGCCTCCTCAGGTTGGGCCTCACACTCAGGCTTGAAGCCAGGGGGTGCTAGAGTAGCCCTCCCTTCGCTCCAGTGCTGAGCTGAGTGGGGTGTGGCCAGGCCCCGGCTGGTCTCTCTCATTAGGGAGGTCTGCCTGCATGGTCCCAGGCTTTTCCCCACTGGTTGCTCAAGGGTCAGGAGTGTTGCCAGGCCCCAGCCCCAGGCTAGCACCCTGAGGCAAAGGGTGTGGTGTGCAGTGCATGCATCTGTTGATGATACGGAGCTTTTCAGTATCACTCCCTGTTGTCCTGTGGGGTCAGGGCAATGCTCAGGATCTCAATATTGTGCTGTTAGACAGGAGGGCATGGTGTACAATTGCACATGCACACATCATCAATTCAAGCACATATACACCCTAATGATAATGACATGAAATCATATACAATACACACATACATACAAATATGCACACAGGTTAAACACTGACTCAGGTGACAGTGTGTGTGTGTGTTAGTGCCTGTGGTACCTATGCTTGGGGTGCTTGGTAACTAAAGACCAAGTGGCAGAGATCAGGGAAAAGGCATTGGGGATGAGGCACTAGCAGTGGCAGAGATCAGGGAAAAAGGCAGTGGAGATGAGGCAGTAGCAAAGAAACGGGTTTGCAGGCAGAGGAGCTCAGGATAGGTGGAACTGCAAGAGCATGGGCTAGGTGTTGGAGGTAGCGGTAAGTCAGAAACAGGAGAGGGAGAAATGAGACAGAAATTAGAGGGGTGAGTAGCAGAGATTGGAGCAGGGCCAGAACTGTACTAAAGCAAAACCCAACTGAGGGTTCCAAATAACAGTTTTATTAAATGAACACTGTACTGTACGGCTTGGTTTCTACATACACTCACACAAGCATTCCCACATGCTTTCACACAATGGTAGCAGGAGAAAGAGACTCAGTGGAAGGGTTGGAGTCCAGGTAAGGAAAAGAAACAGAGTCCAAGTCCTTGGTTGAAGAGAGGATGATAGCTACCTATCCAGGCTGGGAGGGGGTCTTCGATGGCCAGTTGGGGTTTTTCTCCAGCAGGTGGTGTCCAGAGGGGGTCACTGGCAGGGCCTCTGGGTTGATAGGGAGCATGATGTGGAGCAGGTCCGGTCCAGGTGAAGATGGTGTCTCAAGAAGTCAGTATTCCTTTTTTATGGGGCAGATTACCTCTGGTCTCCTATGGGGAGGGCATGTCTAGGCAAGGTCAGCCCTGCTCCAGAGGGTTTCAGATGTTCATACTGAGCATGTGCAGCCTTGGCACAGTGATGGGTTGCCTCATCTTTTGTTTCTTGAATGCTGAGGGTGGCTCCAATGGCTGGGTCATTGGTCCAGGTATTGGTTTTGATGGTGGGGTGATTTAGTAGGGGGACCTGCTATCCTTGTGTTTCACTCAACCATTCACTCTTTTGTTTCAGGCATTCAAGGAAAACGAATTTATGTAGGTGGGGTAGGTATGAGTCATAGTGGCAACATATTGTATAGGGCAGGGACACAAGGTGGAAGCTTGACATACAAAATGGAAACTTGACATTACTTGACAGACATAGGCCTAAAATCATATAAATTCAGTATTAAAGAGTAAAAAAAGATCAATACAAACAGAACACTATTTACAATATAAAAAGGGGCTTATTACAATTTTAGCATACAAGAACTTAGCTTACCCAGTACTACTTGTAATCACTTATAAGGGACAGAGAGGGCAGAGAGAAAGTTGTAAATGGTTTGCAGAAGGGGAGGGAATGTATTTCATAATAAAAAAGAAAAAAAGAAAACCTGAGGGTTTTGCTGCATCCGTACTGTGTCATACTGTCTGCAGCAAACTGACAGGTGAACAAGCCAGCTGGGAGGCTGATAATAGTCTTTATCACTTGATTAGCAGAACAATAGCCTCTCTCCACATTACTTCAAACTTCTTAAACAGTGTACTGACTGACCAGTTGATTTGTTTCAAAGTCCTAAGTTCTGTCTGCCTATTCCAGTGAAATTGGAGACACACACACACACACACACACACCTCTCAGCATTAGCTAGTATACCACATGTTGGCTGCAGTCCTTTCTGTGGGAAAGAGGACGAAGGGATCTCTGCTTAAGCAGTGAGTGGTGAGAGAGAGGGGAGAGTGGGGCATGAGGAAGTCAGCAGACCCTGCTGTGCCTACAAGTCTGTGATGTGCTGCAGACAGGGAGCAGAGGGGAGGGGCCAGCCTGTTGTGGAGCAGAGAGCCCCGCCCAGCCTAGAGAGCATGCAGGGATGCTGTGGGACTCTGATTTAACTTAAACCAGGAAGGGGTCTGAGGCAGACATTGCATAAACCAGTTTGAGTCAAATCAGTTAAATCTGACACTACATTCAACCAGGTTTATCTAAAACTAGTTTCAGCCATTTTCAAACTTGTTTATGCACACTTAACATCTGTTTTGTTACAGGTTTAACCCAGTATGTTAATGTCTGTCCCTAGCCTATGTGTTATAAAGTAAAACAGCTATCCATGAAGGTATGGATGTTATAACCACTTTTCCCCAGTATATTTTTGATTCAGTCTCCCCCAACAGTTGAATTACCAACCTAATACAGGCAGTAAGTCCCTCCTTTTATCATTCCATCTCACACTTATCTGTTACTTACCAGATATTTTTCCTGACAATGAAATTTAAAAGGAATGTGAGGGAGGGTGATGCTCTCACCTTGAGCCAAGTTACCCTTACTTGTGATGCCAGAGTAAGATTGCTCTTGTAGAAGTCTTTAGAAGTTCAAACCATGGTTAAACCTTATGTAGTGACATTTGTCTGTGTCTGCAGATAGCCTCTAAAAGAGCAGAACCAGGGGAGAAGCTACTTGTTCTCATGTTCACCTCTACAACTGCACTGCCTATAACTACGTTGGTGTCACTGGGCATAACCCCAGGTAACTCAGAGGGATGGAAGACCACGAGCATCGAGGAAGTCCTTCTGCTCTGGGCTCAGACGAGCCAGGACCCCCCCTTGCCCAACCTTTGTAACCCTCTCTATGGCGCCTGTAATCTCCTGTCCTTCTGGAAAACAGGCGAGCTAAAACTGTTATCTGTGGAATGCAAGGGCACCGGTCGGAGAGAGAAGGGAGGAGGGAAAGGGAAGGAAGAGGGGGGCCAGCTGGTGGAAAATCATTGGAAAACTGACCAAGGTATAAAAAATTCCACTGTTGCAGGGTTAAGCGAGCAGGATTTGAGACCATACAGTCTCCCTGTGCCTTTTACTTGAGCTCAAATAAACTCTGTCTGCTTCTCCCCCCCACTGTGTTTATTTGGCGTGACGCACACCGGGCAACGAACCCAATTGTTGCCTCCCTCGGGCACCTTGTGCCGGCAACAACTATAATATGGCTCGCTGGGTTCGGAGGCTAAGATGACCTGGTTAAATTTATGGTTCTCCTATAGAATGGTTCTCCTGTGGAAAACTTAGGGGATTGGGAATGGGCTTAGCTGTATACCATGTACTTCTCTTGGCTTTTTGCTGTTCAGATTTAAAAAAACAAAACAAAACAAAAAACAATCCCAAAAAACCGTGAAGATCTGGGGGAAAATGTCATCCGTTCCAGGTAAACTGAGATATCACTGGCATAGGTCAGTAAGTCTCCCATGTCTATTTTCTTTTCTAATGTCAACAGTAAAAGTTGATCAGGGAGACACATAGGCTGCTATATCTGCATCAACTCCTCAGAGTTCCAGTATTATTAAATAACATACATTTTGCAAGGTTTTCTCACAGCTAGAAGGGTGACTTTTATTAAATGAAAGCTTGGATTTTGACCATCAGGTAGCAATTGGAATAAACACAAAAATACCCAGTCCTAACTTGGCATAACCTAATCGCAGTTCCAAAGAGAATATAATGCTGTGGTAAGGGCTATATGAGTTTTCTACTGTTAAAATATAAAGTAAATGTGTTGAATAATCCTAGAAACTTTGTGGTATCTCCCTCTGACAGGAAACTTTCATTTTTTCAGTAACTCACCTTCATTTGTTGTCTAAAAGCTAAATTAGGATCTGTTTAATATTCCACATCCTTACTGGTGGAGAGGTATGTGAGTGGACAGTGCCTATTTGGCTACAAAATGCAGCTCAGGGTCTGGGAGACTTTCTGAAATAACATCCAAATGAATCTTATGTATGCATTTAAACTGTGTTTGTATAATCATCTCCTTTCCCTCACTGTTGTTTGACAGTGGTATAAATCTTATGCTGGGCACGACTGAGAATGTAAAGCAAGGGACACATCAGTAAGCAAGCCCTTTGTTGTTGTCCCTGGCATGTCACTTGTATTGCTTTTGTTACCATAGTATCCGTGATCCTTAAATCAGCAATGGGATTTTATCATTGCAACTATGAGTGAAGTTCACAGACCTTCTGTGGCAGACAAGGTTCTTTGGGTAAATCTGATATCTTTTATTAGACCAACTCTAGTAAAAGATAATAAAAGATATTGGATTTCACCAAAGCACCTTGTCTGCCTATGTTCTTAGACCAACACAGCTGCAACCTATGCTCCTGAAGACGTCCTGTGAGCATTTTGCAGATTAGGGGCTAAGGCATAGAATAGTTTAAATGACTTACTGGTGGTGATAGAGTGAATTAGGCGTCAGTTCTAGCCATTGTACCTAGCTCTTAAATCCCAACTCCAGTGTCCTGGCCACTATACCTTACTTTTCTACCCTTTTGAGATACAGTAGTACTCAGATGTTCAAAGAAGCATTTTGCAAAGTATTTCATGGCATTCAGCCAATTTTAAGGCTTGAGATTATTGTCAAGTCAGTTAAGTGAAAGAAGGTTGTATTTCATATCATCGTCAGATGTTTCCAAACATCTTAGCTTGAAATATTGGAGTTTAACAAGTCAAGCAGTCAGAGCAGAAAACTTTTTTTTAAGCAGTGCCAGCCTCAAAATCTGTGATCAAGATTACTTTGTACTTTTTAGTGGGAAATGCCTTATATAATGAATCCCTGGACTAAAACTAATTTTATGATCTACATTTCTTGGCTCCATGATAGAAAGGTGAATTCAAATAATTTTCTTGTGCTTTCTTTAAGTTCAGTCTTTTATTTTTATTTTGTCCTACTTTTCAGTTCAGAATTGACATTAGTTGCACTAAAAACAGGAAAACTGGCCTGTTGGTAGCCTCTGCTTTTTTAAGGCTTGTTCCATACACGATCGTCTTAAGTTAATAATCTATGCACTTACAGTCTGTTTCTTAAAGCTGTACATACTGCTGAATTCACTCTGAGCTGTGGGAGCTCAACACCTATGAAAATTAGGTTATTATTGTCTTTTGGTATGTCAGGCTTGTTCCTTGCATCAGTCCTACTTATTGATCCTTCTTGCCATCTCCACACAGCTTTAGAATTTTCCTTTAGAGGAAAAGTAATGAATTCATTACATGTGAGGAGTGGGAACTTATTACATGCCTCAGCCATGGCCCCTTCAAAATTAAAAAAGGTCCACCACTTGCATTATAATTCATTCCTGATGAGATGGGCCCACAGTTTTTTTTAGAGGACCCACAAGCATTGTTTAAGTGGTTTGCCAGAGGCTAAATTTAAGGACCTTCAGGTTGAGATATTCAAAAATATCAGCATCTGTGGGTACATCTACAAGAGATGTTTTACTCGAGGTTAGAGCAAAATTACAGCAAGGTAAGCATCATCATGTATATGTGCAAATGCTTTCTGTCTATGCTCAGGTCTAACTGTGACTAAATTTCCTACCTGTAAATACAAATAGCAACTTTACTTGCAATTAGTTACTGTGCCATATGGCATGTGTAGACAGCTGACCGGGAACTAAACTGTTCCCAGTCAGTCAGGTAGCAGAGGGCAGGAGTTTGCTTACTGACCCCCAGGAACTGCCTGCTGCCAGGGTGGGATCTGCTACTGGAGACCGAGTGGGGACAATATCCCCATGCCCTGGCAGCAGGGAGCACCAAGCCCGTATTCTTTGATCATAGAGATGGGGACATGCTCCCCAGCCCCCATCCCACAATCACAAATCAGGGACTGGCCACTGTCCCATCCCTGTGGCTTGGAAATAGCTGCAGGGGAGGGGCAGGCCCTAGTCCCTCCTCTGATCTGCCAGTGGGACAGCTAACAGTGACCCCCAGCTGGGATTCCCTGCCCAGCTGAGGGCTCACTGGCAACGGACCCACCAATGGACCCACCAGCTGGCTCACTGCCAGCTAACCCACCACCTTCCCCTGCAGCTCTTTCCAAGCCATGCACCTCAATCACCTAATAAAGCCCCACATATGTAGATGTCTTCTTGGGGAGGGTTTGCTCCAGAGTAATTTACTCTACAGTAAACCCACCCTGCAGCATTTGCATGTGTGGACACAGCCAGTATCAGCCTAACTGATCCTTTGTTGAAGTCAGTGATAAAACTTCTCTGTCTCTCACCCCGTTCTCATTAAGAAACTGGGGGACTGTGGTGTCGATGCCCACACAGTCAAATGGGTTGCCAACTGGCTGGAGGGCTGCACCCAGAGGGTGCTAGTAGATGGGTCCTACTCAACCTGGAAGGACGTGGGCAGTGGGGTTCCGCAGGGCTCGGTCCTCGGGCCCGCACTGTTCAACATCTTCATCAGTG
>NW_017728886.1:199113138-199127729 GCF_001723895.1 Crocodylus porosus | reverse complement strand
GGGGTTTTCAAGAGGAGGTTAGATGAACACCTTGCTGGGGTCGTTTGTCCCCAGCACTCTTTCCTGCCATGGCAGGGGGTTGGACTAGATGATCTGCTCAGGTCCCTTCCGACCCTAGAAACTATGAAACTTCCACTCACCTGAAAGAGAACAATTAGGCTGAGTGTCTCTGAAAATTCTGATGTTAGGTTGCACATCATACCTGGATGTGCCTCTGTCAGATCTGCTAGAATGATGAGAAAAGAAAATTATGGGTCTAATACTCATAATAGTCTAATAACTATAATCTAATAGTCTAATAACTATATTAGATGTATGCTTTTTGTTCCACTTCCTTCCCTTAGTACTAGCGATACAAAACAAGACTTGTAGAAGTGCCCTGATTTTGAGTGTGCTGTTGCGTCTAGGAATAACTAAAGTAAAGTAAGATTACTGAAGCAGTCAATACTAGTTTCATTCCTTTGAATATCAAGAGTTCTAACTTAGTCTGTTCAAGAAGGCAAAGATGACATGGCATGGAGCACGCCAAGTCTATAGTTGAGGCCCACTGGCAGGGCAGTCTTGGGAGTTTTATATCTACACTCTTCATTGTGTACTTTGTGGAGACATACAACTGTTCATTAAGTTTGTTAAGTTAATATGAAGGTTGCTTTTACTGTCACAAGATTTTTTTTCATATCTTTGCTCCGGAAATAAAAAAAAAAGTAAAATGTTAAGCGAGTTCTTGAAAAAACTGAGAAATGGTGGCAGGAATGAAAATGGGCTCTACCTAATAGCCATTAGCCCCTTACTTTAATGAACATGAATGTTTTTTTAGATGGAAAGAAGCACTAAAACAAATAATAAAAACTCATAACTAATTCAGTACAAAGATGGGCAATTTTTAAAGAAGCAGAAGAATATCAAGATTTGGTAAAATGTAAGAGCTTCTTTTACTGGTAAAAACTCACTTTCCAAAGAATTAACCTACATAGAAACCAGAACTGTCTATTCTAGTTTAATTTTACATCTGGAGGATTAGAAGAACTATAGCAATGCAGATGATGGTTAAAAAGACTAACATTGATTCTTGTAACTGTTGTTCACATGTACACAGTTTGAGGATTGTGTAAACCCACTTATATCCAAGGCCAGATGTAAACTCTTCTTTCATACACAAATGCTCTTGTAATGGAGTAGCTCCCTACTAAAGCATGGGCACAGAATATTGAAAGGAAACGTTCTTGGAGTAATGCATTTGACATATTTAGTTAATAGATAACTATACAGGCTAATAACTTATAAATGAAAACTGACCATGACCATTTCCATCTTTACAGCAACACTGTGCCTGGGAAGATGATGTCACAATAACTGATGGATATAAATAGACTGAATACCATAGCAATATTTTTCCTGTATGGTATTTACACCCATAGTTGTGCTAAGCAAGTATATTCTTCCTTTTGCTACCTTGTTATAATCTATAGCTTTGCCCTTTCATGAGGGAGTAGGTATGGATGGTACTGATCACAATGAGTAATGAATTCATTAAGATTTCTCAAGAGGGATAGAAATTCCCTGCATCTCTTCCAGCTCCATGCTATAGTCCTTCTTAAGTCCTTGCTTTGCGTTAGTCTCTAAAAGTCACTGGAAACATAGTCAGATGAAAATCTTTTTACTGGTGCTACATTTACTAGCAGTGCTGACATAAGATTGAAGCCTGGAGGTAATCAAAAATCCATTGAATTCTATGGCAGGGTTAACCTGAGTAAAAATTTCAGGACTGAGCTCAAGGGCACTTGCACAATAATTGGACTGTTATGTGATAAGGAGTTCATTTGTTCTAGTTGTTTTCCTTATTTCAGGCATTTTTTTGTTTATATCCTAACCATTTCCATAGCAACTATTTGTTAAATCAGAATATTTTCTGGTAAAAGAGGAGAGAAACGGTTTTTTTCTTTCCAGGAATAAAGGAAGACAATTATGAAAAATGTTTAATAGAACATCTTCTAAATATGATAGCTTTTCAGCATTCTCCATAAAGCATTTTTGTGATTTAATATTTATTTATTGAACCACCAATATAATACATGCATGTCTCTAGCTGTGGAGAGGTTTTTCCAAAATGTTTAAAATGAATGGAAGCCAGTCCCAAACTTTACATTACCTAGATGCATTTTTACTGTCTGCAGGCTGATATATGTCTGTATTAGTATGAGTTTTTTCATTTTTTATTATTGCATACAAAATAAAATTTTGATCCCTTTTCCACTCCTTACTGCCTTTTTTGTAGCTCAACCCCTTTTTTTTTAACCCCTCATATAGAAAAGAAAAGGGAAATGTTTGCCTTTGACAGAAACAGGCTATAAAGCTCACAGCTGGAACTGGTTATTTCAAAGCAGAGGAAAATCATTCTGTTTAACAGACCTAATATTTCCTGTTGCCTAATCTTGCTCTTGTCTACTTGCATTGCAAAGATGGCACATATGTAGTTCTGTATGCAGTTCCCTTGCATAGTGTGTGAAACTGGAGGAGTACCAGTCAAAGAGATCTTGCTACAATGGTTTGTAATAACAATACTTGAAACTTTATACTATCTGTATTGATTACAGAGTCCCTTCTTCCTTCTTTTCTTCCTTTTTTCTATTTTAGTGCTACTTACAAATTCTTGACATAGCACCTTATGAAAATCCCATTAAATAAATAAAAAAATCTCTCATTAATGTCAAGAGGCCTTTGATCAAGTCCCGAAAAGGTGTTCTACAGCAGGCAGGTTTGACTCTCAGAGGGAGTCAAAGTTTTCTTTCCATGCAGAGTTTTCACATTTCAATCACATTCAGACTGATTTGGTTACCACTTGATAGCTGATATAAAATCTGGCATTATCCTAACTGTTTGGATCCCAGCGAGACTCACTGGCCACATCCAGATGAGCATAGCTGTGCAGTATGTGGGGCTGCAGACATGTCCGTAGTGCCACATACTAGATGTTCCGCTGTTCTCCATGCTGCAAGAGAGCAGCGCAGAGGGGTTTTTTTGACCCCTGGATAGAAAAACACAGGGTGGTGCACATAGCATCAGTGTGTGCCACCCAAAGCTGGAGCCTGGCTGGCTGGAGCTGCACTCCACTGCCAGCCAGGCTCTGCATAGTGGGATCACCCCAGGAAGCCCCAAAGACTCCAGTTAAGGCTGCTGGAACCGGCTCAGTGCCCACCCCACTTATGCTAACTTGCAGTGCTCCAGCGTGTATGTCAGTGCTCCAGCGCGTGCATGGCACAGGCATTCCCCTGGGCAAACTAGCCATGGTGCAAGGTGTGCCAAGGAAGCAAGGTGCACCACCCAAGGTGTCCTTGGGGAAGCAAACATCCACGCATGTCTGGATGAGGCCACTGGGCACATTTACACATGCTGTTAATGCTATAAAGGCTTACTGTGTACTTAGCTTTCCTTGGGCATGTCTACATGTGCTCCCTCTTGGAAGCAAATCTACTCCCAAAGGAAGCAGCCCAGTACAGAGCTGTTCCTACTGTGCCCTGGCCCTGTGCAGCAGCCAGGGAGATCTCCAGACTCCCCAGGAACTGGCAGGGAGCATGGGGCCAGTCCCCACACATATGAAGCCAGGAGAGCTCTGCCAGCTGCAGCATCAGCTGTCTCCTTGCCCTGTATGCATTGGGAGGGGTTCTGATGTGCAGGGGGCCTGGAGACAGCTGCCACTGCAGAGTGCTCCTGCCCTCCTGTGCATGGGAACAAATCCCATGCCCACCTGGGCTTCCCTGCACAGCTGAAGGCTGGCTGGGAACTGCCACAGAAGCAGGACAGCTCCTGGCCAGCCCCCACCTATGCAAGGAAGCAGAGAACTCCCTAGCCACAGTGCTGCTCAGCTCCTGTGGGAAGCTGGGAGCTGAGGACCACTGGGACAAGTGGGGGCAGGGAGCTACTCCATTTCAGTGCCTTTGGCTCCTAGCTCCTGTGGGAAGCCAGGAGATGAGCAGCACCAGGACAGGGGGATTTCCTTGTCCTCTGTAACCCCCTAGTGTTGGGGCTGACTGGGAGCAAATTTGCTCCTGGTTAGTATCTACACATGCTACTGTACAGTATCTAACTCAGGGGTGAGCAAAATGTGCCTCACGGGTCAGATGCAGCCTTCCAGGCCATTCTGTCTGGCCTGTGGGGCCCCTAAAAAATGTAGAAAATTCATATTTATCTGCCCCTGGCTGCCTGTCATGCGGCCCTCTATGGCTTGGCAAAACTCAGTAAGCAGCCCTCTGCCCGAAATAACTGCCCACCCCTGATCTAACTGCTCAGTAGACTAATTTACTTCACAGTGAATGGTGTGCACATGTAGATGATGATGCTTTACTGTGCAGTCTAAACTACTGCACAGTAAAGTCTCTCATGTAGACACACCCACTGAGACGGTCTGGGAACTTTGGGGTAACTTTGATCACTGACTTTTGGTATAGAGGCATTCCTCTCCTGGCTGGTAAAATCTAGCAGAGAAAATTATAATGTGATAACATTCCTCAAAATGAATAATTATAGATCTGTAATGAGTAAAGCAGTCCTTGGTGTTGATAATTTTACTATTTGCCACCCTGAGAAACTGTTTGGGTCCTTTATCACCCTGAGAATGGACCCAAACAGATATTTTGCATGAATGTTTTTAAAACCAAGGGTTGTCATGGGGTACTGGAGATCCTCCTGGTTGGTATATAATTGGGAAGCTTAATTTTTCTGCAGAAAGCTTTGGATGAACAACACTGACACTAAATAGTACATTTTGTTTCACTGATATTAGAAGCTAAAATTGTTTTTATTTTCTAGCTGCCAACATGGTTAGAGCATGCCAGATGGTCAATCTTCTCTGAGTGAAGGTTGATCATAGTAAGATGGTAGTGGTGTTAGATGACTGAGAATCCTTTTGGACTTTCAGATATTTCTAGATGTCCAGATAGCAACAGTGTGTAAACTGATCTTTTTGTCCTCTTGTTCCCTTCCCTCCTGTCTATTCTTCAAAGCAAGGTCCTGGCAAATTACTTGTGACTAGATTATCCCAGTGCATTCTTCCAGACCTACTCTTGAAGTTCCCTTAGAAACATTAGGTGATGTAACAGGATAATGTAACAGTAAAAAGAGTGTTCATACACTGGTAGACTACATTTGCAAGCTGAAGTTACTTCTGAGGCCGAATACCTTTTCAGAGTGTGAGCAAAGTTGCTTGGTATTTCTTGACTTAAACTCTGTGTGTATTAGTGACTAGTCCTTTGGTTAAATTAGGATGATTAAACTTAAGGTTAGCTCCAATAAGGGGCTTAGGTGTATAAAAGTTTAACTAAATTTAATGTGCCTACTGTGGAAGCTGTTTAACTGATTTACTTATTTTATTTGATTTATATTTTGCTGTCCCCAAATGAGGCTTAGGGTCACTTATAATAAAAACGTATTATAAATACTGATAAAAATATTAAAATACGATAATGTGAAATAGAACACACTCCACAGATAATACCTCAGCACTTAACTCTGTCTCCTCATGGCCTGCTCAAATAAGAAGGTCTTCTGAAAGATATCCAGGGTAGGGCTCTGAGGGACTACAAGGAAGGAGTTTCAGAGCTAAGGAATGACTTCCCATATATTTTTAGTGAAAGAACTTGATACATGTATAATGCTTACAGGAAATTATTCTTAAATAAGCTTAGGGATGACATTGTCTTCAGGTATGTAATGCCTGCCATTTAGGACCTTATCAGTCAAAACTAGCACCTTGAATTGCACCAAGGCAGACTCTAGAGTACTCTACGGGAGTCTTGTTCTCCTGGGGTTGTACTCCCATCGAACTACTACATTCTGCACCAGCCCATAGCCTCAGTGGCATCCCAACATACAGTGTATTCTAGTAGTCTAGCCTTAATGTTTTTAAAGCATTGACAATGGTGGCCAGAATTTAATCTGAAGGAAAGGATCATAGCCTTCTAAGTGGGAGTTAGTGAAAGGAGCTAATCTACCCCTCCAGTGAAAGGAGCTTTTGCCACTCCAACAACCAGAAGATTTACGTTCAGCAAAGGATCCAGGAACACCCCAAGGCTGCAAACGTGACTAGGTAGGGGAGGCTAAACCCATCAATGCTGGGTGTTCCTGTTGCTCCCCAAATCATGAGGCTGTTCAGTCATCATCAGCTGTCTTGTCCTGATTCAGCTTCTGTTGGCTTACCTGCATCCAATCCCCACTGTATCCAAGCTCCTAGAAGTTTTGGAACTTTAGGGTTTGGGTCATATGAGAGAGAGAGAAAAATCTTGGTGTTATCAGCATACTCTTAGCACCGCTCTCTCTGCCCAGCCTTACCCAGTCAACTCAGATACGTCTTGATCAGCAGGGAAAACAGGATGGAACCTTGGGGACCTCACAGTAATGGTCCTGAGATGACACCCCTAGCCACCCTCTGGGAGCTACCTGCTAGGAAAGAGTGGAACCATTTAAAAGTGGTGATCCATTCATGGGTGATCCCATCAATGCCTATTACGTTATACAAGCACCTTCTAAAACCTCATAGTTATCTGTATCAAAGAGCACTGAAAGATCTAATAACACTGTCGATCTTTAGGTAAAGATTATCAAATGAGGTCGTGAGAGCTGTCTTCATACTATACACAAGATGAAAACCAGATGCATAGGAGTCCAGGAAAATGATAGCTTCTAGTTGCATGGAACTGTGGAGTGACCACCTGTTCAATGACCTACCTGGAAAAGGGAGGTTGGAAGGAAGACAATAACTGGCTGGGAGTTCAGAGTCAGTAGATGCTTTTCTGAGTAGGGGCTAGAAAACTGCAAGCTTAAGAACATCCAGCACCCTGTTCTCCTGAAGGGAGGCACTGACAGTTCCTGCCAGGAATGGTCCCATGTCTCCAAGCTAGGTTTTATGAGCTAGGATGGACACAGGACCAGTTCAAAACAGGTCACCTGAATCTCTCTGAGCATGTCTTCAGCAGAGATGAACCACAACAACTGAAACTGGTACGTATGAGCTTGACGAGACCAATCTTCCTCAGCCTGAACTCTGACTCTGGTCTCCATGCTGTGCCAGATGCAGCTTATGTGATTTTGCCTGAAGAGTAGATGACAAACTTATCACAGCAGACTGTTAATGACCAGGGATCCTGGTTTTCTCGGTTTAAAAATCACAGATTCTCTGATTAAAACCCCCAAAATCCATGATTAAAATGAAACACCACTATATATATGTAGGTATCAGTTGAACACAATGTTTATTGATATAATTACAATTTTAAAGCAATTGAAAGTCTACCAGTGCCTGAATCAGTGTATTAAAATCAATTCAAAATACCTATGCATTTTGGCATTTGTTTTGGAGTTTTTTATCATGAAAAATCAGAGCTTTCCCTGCCCCTTTCACCCATCAGGACATGGGCCCAACTACAGCTGTTTACCCCTCCACTGCTTTCTGGTGCTGAGTAGCCTGATATGCTGGTGCCTTGCCCATACCATTGCCCCTCAGTCCCAAGGTACAGATTCCCAGCCCTGCTAGTGCCCATCACTCTTGACCCACAGCTATCTGGCCCTGCTGGTATCCGTCATTCTCCATCCATAGCCCCCTGCCAGAGGGGGGCCTCCAGCTGCTAGGGCTATGGACCCAGGGCCACAGCCCCCTGCACCACCACAGCAGTGCCCAAACTCTGGGTGCAACTCTTGGGAGGTGGCAGCTGTTGCAGCAGAGTAGAGTGTGGAGATCAGCTTCCCTTCCCCCATAGATGGCACAGCCAGAGTGGAGCCTGTGGGGAAAGTGGGTGTGGGCTGCTCACTGACAGATTAGGCTCCCTAGTCTATTTCCCTCCCCCTGGGACCTGCGAGACCTAGTGGGTAGGACCTCGCATTGCAGGTCACCTGCCCCCACTCCATGCACAATCCCCATCCTGCTCCCTGCCCAGGCCCAGCGGCCACACATGGCCCTGGGCCCCAAGCCCCATGCCCCACACCAGCTGGGCAGCAGTCCAAGCCCCAGTCCTGACCAACTCCCTCTGTTACTATAGGGGCCTCAATCACCCACACCTGCCAGACTTACCTGTGGGAGCTGCTCTCCAGGCTGCCTGGCAGCCACGTGCATGTGTATGTGCGCACATGCACATGCCCCACCCCCACCTGACTGCCTTCCTCCTGCTCTAGGTTTTTCTTCTTAAAAGAAGAAAATCCATATTTTACTATGTTTTTTCTGTGGTGAATGGAAAACCTGGACCCCTGTTAATGAGTCACTTCCTAAGTGGAGATAACCCAAATTAACTAGACCATTCACTACTGAGAACAGTTTCACTTGAAGGCAATTTATGGATGCAATGGAGAACTTCACTGCCACTGGCACGGACTAGTGACATCTAGGCACTGTATGCAGTACATAGGAGAGTGCACCTCAGAACAGGATCTAAAGCATTCTGCTTTAAATGCAGAAAGCTAGGTTATAGAAAATGCTAAGGGCTAAGGTCTGTCTGGAATCCTTTTTTATCTTGGAGTATAATGCTTGATTGTGGGAGGTACCTCTATCTGCTCTGTATTCACAGTTCACAATTCTCTCCTGAGACTGGGTGTTGAAAATTGTTTTTTTAAAGATTAGAGAAGGGTTCAGCGTTCTCTGAAGTATGGCCCAAGGACAAGGTTTTTCCCACCTTTTTATATAATATCCTAGGCAGCATACTCCCTTTTGTGCTCTTTGTTTGGCCCTGTGAATCATCTTCTTCTCTGGACAGTGGCATAGCTTCAAGGAGAGCTGTGGAGAGTGCCCTACTCAAGATAGTTTATGGCTTCATAGTTAAGGTACTTGCTTTGGAGATAACAGATTAGCCCACCTCAAGCAGTGGAGGCAACTGAATACAAATCTCTCACTTTCTGAGTGACTATTTTAACCCACTTCCTTCTCTGGCTCAGAGAGATCAGTGACTGCCGCAAGATTTTATAGGCAATGTACTGGCAGAATATAAAGGTTTGGGTGGAGCTCCACAATAACATTGCTTCTGGTACTTAAACTTGCTTGGCTCAGGTGTCTTTACATGATATACCACACTGTGTTGTACAGCTGTACTTTAGTCTCTGGAATCTGCTTTTCTATTTAGTCTGCCCTATCTCAGTAGCCATCAAAGAATTTGTGTTAGGTTTATGGATTTTCTTTAGCATTTCTTGAGCAGGTGGATGAAGGGATTTCTGTATTCAGAGGAAGAGTAGCTTCCAGAACATTTCATTAAAGTTAATTAAGGCATATATTCAAACGTTTTTCAATAACCCTATATATCTTGACAGGCAAGATGCAAAGGTCCCTCTTGGCAGGAAAAAAATTCTTAGCAAGCTTTGAGGCACAGTCACTGTTCTGCAGGCATAGACAGTCTCTGCTTTTCTGAGATTCTATACAGTAGAGACTCACACCTGCCGAGACTTCATAAGCCCGAAGAAGGGTGCCTGCATCCAAAAGCTTGCTAAGAACTTTTTTCCAATTACTAAGTTGGTCTAATAAAATATATCACATCTACTCAAAGAACCTCGCCTGCCTATGTCCTTGGCTACAACCCAAAACCCAGCATCTTGACAGACACCTTTTAAAACCTTTTATAAGAGATGAATATGCAAATGATCCACTAATTCCAAGGACTAACAATTCCAGAGATGAACCCCCTCTCTAAAAAATGGGTTTAGTTAGATATTTCAAGCCATTGACAGGAAAATATGGTTTACAATGTTTACGCATAGTATTTATGTACAAGTTATAGCTCGAACTAACCGCAATATTTTCTTTCTTGTTTTGAGTTATGGTGGGAGAAGCACAAATTGCTAACTGCTGTTTGTACATTTTAAATCTCCCCCCCTCCTGTACTATGTTATGGCACATGCATAATAAAAGTAATTGTATTTATGTTTCATTATATTTTCTAGCGTGTTTCTTTCTTTCCTGCTGGAAACACCTGCCAGTCCAAATTAATTAAGATATAATTGGGAAATGCTGTGATAATTAAGGAAGCAAGTGATCTTCTATTCAAGTTATTGTTGTTAGTTTTTGTGTTCATTCAAATATTTTAGTGATTACAAAAAATAAATAATACAAATATTTTACTAAGGGATGTTTTGGAACTCTGGCAATGTCCAGTGCTGAAACACTAATGGATGCACCAGAACAACTTTACAAACCACGTATGAATGTATCCAGTCACTCCCTGTAATGCATGACTTGTTAAGGACAGTACGAATAAAAGAATGAAAAGGAGATTATACCTCAATACTCAGGACAGAAAACTAAATGCAACTTGAATTTTGTTGGCAGAATTATTTCAGGCATTGGCTTCATTTCTTGCCATGGAAGTCATAGTGTGCAGCTAGGCAAAATTATCTATCCTGATCTTGGCCTTTTGGACTCCTGGAGATAGGTTTCCATAGGCTTCTTTGGAATTACTAAGGGGCAGAAGGCTTCAACATTAGGATGCATGGTCAGCATGTCTGTCTTCTGGAATACCAAAGACCAAATGGGACTGTGATGATGATCTAGCTTTATTTCTTACATAATATGGACTACAGCACTTTACCTGCTCCTTCCTTCATGAAGCCCACATGTGGTAGCAGAGATACAGACTCCAATGTGGTAGTGAATTAATTGTATTTCTTGGAATTGTCATCATTCTTAATGTTAAAAAAAATGTTATGCCTTGCCTGACTTTTGGGCTAGGGACATAAATTACACAGCAATCAGTTCAAATCTGTAACTCAACAGAAATTCAGTGTGCATAAACCACTTTGAAAATGGCCAATAGCAGTGTAAGATAAACCTGGCTAGATGTAATATCAGAATTGTCTGCTTTTGGTTAGTTTGGTTTGTTGAACTTCTGTCCCAGGTTTCCTCCAGATTCAAGTTAATTCACAGTCCTCCAGCATCCCAGTATACTTTGCACCTCCCCTGCACCCCCACCCCCCATCACAGGGTGGGTACTGGCTCAAGCTGTCTGCTGAGCAGGGAGGCATGCTTTAGCACTCCCCAGCTTCTGGCCAGAACCACTACAGGCATGTGGCAGCATTTCTGGAAGCAAAAGTGAATGTCTGGTCACTTGCTTATTGATTCAATCTATGCAACTTAGACTAACCTGCAAAGATTGAATCAATTCAGCTTCAGACTTTTTGGCTGTCTGTACTTAGCCCTGGTGGTTAGGATACCTTTAGTTGGGATACAAGGCGCTGTTTACCCCAACTCAAGTGATGCCTGAACCAGGGCTATTAAGTATGACTCTCTCTCTCTCTCTCTCTCTCATGTTCTGCTTGAGCTACTGTCCTTGCATAAAGAATTAAATATCCATTCAAACAAGGTCTTGAACCTAGGTTTTCAAGTCCATAGTTTGGTGGAGTCTCTCTGATTATGACTCCACCCTGTAACTGAGAAGCTCTTTCCAGAAAAATTTGGAATGCTTTCAACAGGCATGTTTAAGCGTTGACAAGTCATGCTTTTCTAATAAAATTTGTTTTTTCAAGTAATTCCTATTCAGAGCCAGTGGTTGTTGAACCAGCAGCATGTCTTCTAAAATACTAAGAGATGTACTCTTTTTGCTTAGGGTCAAACTTATCTAGCACTATGTCCCAGATGAGTGGCTTGGAGGTGCTGGATTCCAGAAATGCAGCCATATACATGTGGTGGCTCTGGTCAGAAGCTGTGGGGTGCTAGAGTGTCTCACCCCGCTCAGCTAGAGAAGACGGCTTGAGCCAGGGCTAGCCCATCCACCCCGAGGGGGGGGGGTGTAGAAAGGGGGCTTGCAGAGGAGTTGCAAAGCATTATGGGATTCTGGAGGACTGTGAGCTAACTTGAATCTGGAAGTAATCTGGGACAGAAATTTATAGGTGCTGACTCTGTGTTTGCTCCAGGACTCAAGCACGCACAGAAAAAAATTAGTGGGTGCTAAGCACCCATGAACCATGGCCATTTTGCTTGAAGATGTTAAAAAAAAACAGAAAAAGCAGCACAGTATTTCAAGCCAGCTGTACAGCATCTGTAAAAATTAGGCACTTCAATGGGGCTTTTTGACACTTTTAGCTAAAGCTGATTCAATCAACTGTTAGATAAAAGAACCAAAAAATCCCCACTAAAGCTCCTAATTTTTACAGATGGTGCAGAGCCAGGTTGAAGTAATGCACTACCTCTTCTGGGCATGTGTGGGGCTCAGTGTGGGAATGCACCAAGTTTAAAGTAAATGCTTTTTTTTCCCATCTGCAAGTACCCACTGGCAAAATACAAAGTTGGTGCCTAAGCAAAAGTTCACTAAACTGATTTAACCTAAATCAGTTAAGTCTGATACTACATCCTTCCAGGTTTATGTTAAACCAGTTTCAGCTGTTTTGAAAGCAGTTTATGTGCACTGAATTTCTGTTGTTACAGATTTGAACTAGTTTCAGATCACCTATAGTAGTTTATGTCTAATTTTTGTCCTTAGCCCATGCTGTTTTGGAGGAGAGGGAAGATACTCCATCATAGATTCTCCAAAGGAGAATGTGCTTGGGAGCCTCAGCCTTACACAGTTTCTTGGTGTACTCCCTGAATCCAACCCAGAATTAGCTTCTACAGAGGGTGAGCTTCTGGCTTCTTGGACTCTGAACCTGACCTTTGGATCTCTATACTCCTGGTTATCTATGTCCCCCCACACCACTCATAGACTGGCCTCGTGAAGAGAGACTTTACCTCTCTAAGAGGATGGAGTACATCTGAAGTCATATGCAGTGAAGCATGCAGCTCTTGAACAAAAGTGACCTAGGAAAATTCAAATTAGACAAATTAGAGGATTGGGCCAAAAGAAATCTCATGAGGTTCAACAAGAACAAGTGCAAAGTTTTGCACTTAGGATGTAACAATCCCATGCACCAGCACAGGCTGGGTGCTGACTAGCTAAGCAACAGCTCTGAAGAAAAGGACCTAGGGGTTACAGTGGACAATAAGCTGAATATGAGACAGTAGTGTGCCCTTGTTGCCAAGAAGGTTAACAGCATACTGGGCTGGATTGTTAGGTGGATTTCTAGGTGTTGCTAATAGTTCCAGGGAAGTGAGTCTTCTCCTCAGCACTGGTAAGGCCACATCTGGAGTACTGAATTCTGTTTTGGGCCCCCCCATTACAGAAAAGGATATGGACAAATTGGAGTGAGTCCAGTGGAAAGCAACAAAAATGGTGAAGGGGCTGGAGGACATGACTTATGAGGAAAGACAGAGGGAACTGGGCTTATTTAGTCTAAAGAAGAGAACTTCAACTACCTGAAGGGGGGTTCAGAAGAGGATGAAGCTAGACAAGGAGTTGTCAAATGGGGGATCATGTACCACTGGGGCTACTTGAGAAAGCCCTGAGGGGATGTGTGGGTGGGTGAGGATGGAGTGCCACCATGCACCATTCTGCACTGCTATGCAGGCGCCACATTCTGGGCCAGATGTGGGGGACAGAGGAAGCTTACACACGGTGGTTGCACATGTTTGGTTGCATGCCACCCTCTCCTCTCCCACTTCACATTTGGCCATGTCCCCCCCCCACCACCCCATGCTGCTGCCCCTCCCCCCTTGGCTGCGTGCCACGTCGCCCCCCCGCTCTGCATCCAGCCACTGGGGGTATACTGTTTTGTGTCCAGCCCCTGGGGGCACACCAATCCAAAAAGATTGAAGACCCCTGAATTAGACTGATCTCAGTGGTGGCAGATGACAGAACAAGAAGCAATGATGTCAAGTTACAGCAAGGGAAGTTTAAGTTAGATATTAGGAAGAATTTTATCACTAGGAGGGTAGTAAATCACTGGAACAGGTTACCCAGAAAAGTGGTGGAAGCTTCATCCTTGGAGGTTTTCAAGACCCAGCTACACAAAGCTTTGGCTGGGATGATCTAGCTGGGGCTACTGTATGACCTCCTGAGGTTCCTTCCAACACTAACTTTCTATGATTTTATGAAAAATTGTATTTATTGGTCAGCAGCAGTGTAGCAGACGTTGTCCTTGGATTTCAAAACCCATGCAGTCTACATCAGGAAAAACAGCTCTGAGCTGTAATCTCAGGCCTCTTAGGCTTCTTTAGTCCTGACTCGCTTACTCTCTAACTCTCTCTCTGTCTCTCTCACCCTTGTCCTCCCTCACATTCCTCTATCTTGTGCCAAAGTGTCTCCTATATGAAGAACATGGCTGTTGTTTAGCTAGTCAGCCCCCAGCCTATGCTGGTGCATGGGATTGTTCCACCCTAAGTGCAAGACTTTGCACTTGTTCTTGTTGAACCTCATGAGATTCCTTTTGGACTGGAAGGGTGCCAGAGGACTGGAAGAGGGCCAATGTGGTTCCCGTCTTCAAAAAGGGGAGGAAGGAGGACCCAGGAAACTATAGGCCAGTTAGTCTTACCTCAATCTTGGGTAAGCTTTTTGAGAGAATTATCTTGGCGCATGTCCACAAGTGGCCAGCAGGGGAGAGTATGCTTAGGGGCAATCAACACGGGTTCATTAGCAGCAGGTCCTGTCAACCCGGTGGCCTTCTATGACCAGATCACCAAATCCTTAGATGCAGGGGTAGCAGTGGACATAGTCTTTCTGGACTTTCGGAAGGCCTTCGAAACCGTCTCTCACCCCATT
>NW_017728886.1:199100304-199112283 GCF_001723895.1 Crocodylus porosus | reverse complement strand
GGAGGCTAGATGTACACCTTGCTGGGGTTGTTTGACCCCAGTACTCTTTCCTGCCATGGCAGGGGGTCGGACTCAATGATCTGCTCAGGTTCTTTCCAACCCTAGAAATTATGAAACTATGAAACATATTTTTCACTTTCCTTTTTAACAGTGCCTCCCTCCCCAGAAACAGCAGGGAATCCTTTCAAGTGCTGGCCTGGAGTCTACTTGACGTGTCCACACAGGTAAGTTAGTTCCTTATTGTTTTATAGTTCCAATACAGCACACAGGCTTACTTCACAGCTCTAGTTCCAAACACAACTAACTCTTTATTTTAAAGTGTACAAGCTAGTCAGGGGAGCTTATATCATAACAAATGTACATTTAAACCAGAAAAATTACAACTCAAGCTGCTCTTTCACCACTCCCAAAAGAATAATCTTCAAAATGTCTCCATTTTATACCAAAACAAACTACAAACATATTTTGAAATGAAGGAAATGTTCATGAGCTGGGCAAATATTTCCCATGCACTTTAGCAATGAGCTCCAAACACAATCCCTTGGGGAGATTATTACGCCAAAAGTATGAGGCTATAGTTGTGTCAAGTTTTTCACATGTTTACAAAGTGCCAAGCAGAAGGCCATTTTGACTGAGTCTATCACCACAAAAGAAATAAGCATGGATTCTTGGGCTGACTTTCACCTGCACACATACACTGTTTTTGCTTTGACTTTTATGCATTCACACTAAAAATGGTTGGATTTTACATAGATTAAAGTGTACAGGAGTTGAGTATTATGCAAAGGGCTTTTTCTCTTTTGGCAGGTTGAAGGGAGGGTGCTTACATTCCAGTCTCAGCAACATTAAATGAGAATCAGTTGCCTGATAGCCTCCAGCAGTAGCAATTAGCTGAATGACTCCAGTAACATGCTTAGCAGAGAATCAGTTAACAGGCTTAGTATTTAGACATCACTATTGGGCTTCATAGTTAATATGCTATGAAGATAAATGTCTATTTATCATAGCTTCCAGGCCCTCAATCTGCTTATGTGAGGTCAAGGGGGAGAGGGAGGTAGGATCTCTATATGAATTTTCACCTGCATGGCTTTGCTCTCAAGCATAAGGACCTGAAAATCTTAATTTTTTAAAAATTAGTTAGTATGATTTTGGTGCACATTACATGATTGATTCTATAGGCATAAGTTTATGTATGAGTGAAACCTGGTTACATGGAAAACAGACCTCTTCACTTCAGATCTCACTTTATATCTATCTGAAGTATGCACTAATTTGTGCTGTGTAATAGCTTGCCATATCTTATTGCTTGATTCTACTCATTTTAAGATAACTATGTTTCCAGGGTGAGCTCTTGAGCCAAAATCTTCCTTACAGTCTTAATTATCAGTCTCTAAGTGTTTGAAGTGCTAAGAAAATGGGATTCTCTTTAGAATAGAGAACAGAGTTGTGAAAGCCTCAGTTAAGTGACACTGAAGACAAGAACTGGCAGTCAGAATTTTATTAATGTTAATTAACAGCTCCCCTATGTATAGTATGACAGCATGTTGTGTTAATTTATACTTATGGCTGTCAGATGGTGAGGATATTGTAGGCAATATAGAAGAGACAAATCTTACAAAGACTTAAAAATAGTCAGTTTACCCTGTGCATATTACAATATATGGAAAATAAAGTCCTGCAACACAAGTGCCTCCCAGGTAGGTTATGTTTATATCTGGATAGCTCAGATACCTTCTGTGATGATTGTGTCAGAGTGTCTGCTTAACAGAAATATAAAAGATAAAAATATGAAAATTCCACTATTTTAGGGGAAAATATTTATTAGAATATAAAATATTTTGAATGAGCAGCTGTATAATAGGCTGGTGCAAAGCAGCTAGTATTTGCTTCGGATTCAGCTGATTCGGGGGACAGTGATTTGATTTGGTGATTCAAATCACTGTCTCAAATTCATTTGGCCGAATCTGATTTGGAGTTTTGGCTGCCACCTAATCGGCCAAATCTCCAAATTCAACAGGTCCAATCCCCTGCCCGCTCTCCCAGCCCTGTCAATGGCTGCCCCTCCCAACCCCAGCATCTTGGCACTTAAAAAAAAAAAAAGTCCCATACTCAAGAGCTCCTGCCAAGACGGGGGTGGGAAGGGGGGCTTGGTGATCCCTGCTGCCCCCCACTGCCTTGCACTGCATGAGGAGGCTTTGCCATGAGCCCCCAGAAGCACTGATGGCTGCTGCAGCAGCCGGTGAGTGAAGGGCTTTTTTTTTTAATGCACCAGGATGCTGGGGCTGGGCAGGGCAGCCAGTGACACAACTAGGAGAGTCATGTCATGTTTGTATGTTAAAGTGCATCAGGGTGAAAACTGAAGATATGATAGCCCCATCTGAGGCCATGGAGCCTGACAAGTTTCAAGGAGATAGGTTGATAGCAAGTTGCAAGGGTTTCAGGGAAAATGCACCTCAAGCTGCTGACAAGCAAAACTTGTGACATCTGTGACTTTGTGTGTGTGTTAAGGCATGCCCTCACTGGTGTTGGGCCCTCACTGGTGCTGTGGCCTCTACATGACATGGTAGTGTTACCCAATGAGGTCTCCTCCTCCCCTACAGCCTCAGGTTGGTCCACCACTTTAAATAGCAACAGGTAAGTAAGCAGCACAGTAGTGCAAGCAGCATCTCTTTCCTTTCTTTCCTTTCCTGTAGGAGCTTCTTCTCCAGCAGCTGCCAGATCAATCTCTCTGCCAGCTCCAGCCCTGGGGCTTAGATGTGTCCAGAGCCCTGCCTCCTTTCAGTCAACTGGACTGGATCGATGAGGACAGGTTCTGGGGGTGTAGGTTGTAGCCATGTTGGTCTAAGAACATGGCAGACAAGGTTCTTTGGTTCAATCTGATATCTTTTATTAGGCCAACTGAATAGTTGGAAAATATATATCTAACCAAGCTTTCGGGTTGGAAAGCCTTTGTCAGGCTGAGGAAGCACCTGCAGTTGGTGTGTGTGCTCTTCCTGGATGGAAGGAATAGTAAAGAAGCCAGAGGCTGGCATGCAATGCAGGCAAAAAAGCCAGTCAGTGAAAATGGAAATGGAGGCATCAGGGGGTAAGAGACAGGTTGGGATAAAGGGGAGGTGGGATTTGGCAGGTAAAAGTGGAGACGTACCTGGTAAGTCAGATGTCCAGCAGGTTGTAGTGTCAGAATTCCAATGCCTATATTAAGCCCATGAATTTCTGTATCTAGGAGGTTGATGAAGTGCAGTTCAAAAGTGGTTTGCATGCCAGCCTCAGGAACTGTTCCATGCAGGAACAGTGCACACACCAACTGAAGGTGCTTCCTCAGCCTGCCAAAGGGTTTTTCAATCCACAAACTGGCATCCCAAGCAGCTAAGCTGAGCTCACTTGGAGACTTACAACTCTACTACAACCAGCAAGTCTCAGGTCTGTTAAAGATATGACAGGTCTGGGCTTTCCCCAGCCAGGACTGCATGTGAGTGTGGTGGCTGGAGGTTATAAGTTGCCTCCTACCAGCCTTTCACTAGGGAGGTCCTCGGTCCTGGCATTTCTTGGTGGCTGCCATGCCACTGGCAGTCCCACCAGGCCTCCCAACCACGGCAGGTGGTTTTAGTGGTCATGCCCAGGACTTGGGGCCTCCAACTTCCCCCCTGTCCATACCTCCAAGTTCTTCCTGGTGTGGGAGCTCAGCGGGGACATGTTCTTCCCCTGCTGGCTGGTGATGTAGTGAGTGCTGCCTCCAGCTCTGAGAGTGGGGCATTAAATGGTTTTAAAAAAATGAAAAATGGAAATAGGTACAGATAGAGTGAGGAGGGTGGCATTCACTCCATCTGCACCTGGAGCTTGGGGAACCCCAACATAGGAGGTTCAGCTATTCCACTAAACCAGTATCCAAGGAGGTATGGTGGGGTGTCACTACATCACCAGTAATGCTGAACATCCTCTTGCTTGTAACACTGGTTAGTGGACAGGACAGGTGTTCCTGGGAAACCATGGCCAGATCTGGCCACATTTGGCTGCAGCACGCCCAGTAGGCCCAGGGATCACAAAGCAGCAGCTCCACATCCTCAGTGATAGGTAGCCACCAAGGCATGAGTGCTCCCTGCCTGATGGTGAGGTCTGGTGCCTCTGGAGCCCACCATGGAAGCCATGCCCTTGGCGTACACTGGCAGCGGTTGAGGACACTGGCTGGTGGATGGTGTACTGGAATGGAGTGTGGATCCCCATCTTCCATGTCCCCTTGCCTCCACCATTCTGCCTCCTTGACTCTCTTCACCAGCACCTCCATCCACTGATCCAGGCTTTGGCTGCTGCATCATGGACTGCCTTGGCCATACTGGCCCCACTGTCAGTGACCATGAACCCACAGATGAGCTCACCCTGCCCAATAAGCCACCCCTGCAGCAAGTGGTTCATGGCTCCAATGATCTTGGTTGCCGTGTGGGACTCATCCATCACCTCGGTTGGTAGAAGAGCCCATCAACAGCCTGACTGGTGGTACCAGTGCCCTGTGAGGGAGAGCTGTGCATGATCTTCACACCTGTTGCTTCAGATGTCCAAGGTGAAGTGTAAGGCCACCTGTGGACCTGCCTTACATAGCTCCTCCCTCAAGTACTCCCTGCATACCTCATACAGGGAGGCCACCACTGTCCTGCTGAAGTTGGTGCATTTGGGGACTTGGTATGATGGGGCCATGAGCACCATGAAACTCCTGAACCCTGGCTTCTCAACTAAGGGGAACGGCTGGCCATCCACAGCAAGCATCTCTCCAGTGCTCTGGGTGATCTTGCTTGTCCTTGCAGTGTGCCCTCCTTTCTGTTTGCCTTTCCCCCACAGTTCCAAGGTGACCTGCCTCTGCTTTGTGGGGATGTGGCCTTCTTTTTTGCCATGCTCCCACTGATGCCAAGCTGAGGAGGAGCAAGGGTAAGGGGGTGCTGCCTGTGGAGATGCATTGGCATCAGCTATAGACTCCCCACAACTAAGGAGAAGACCTAGATCAGGAATTCAATAGGGAACTGGTCAAAGCCATGCGCTCCCAATGCATGATTGTCATGGGGGACTTCAACTTCCCTGACATTTCTTGGGATACATGCATGGCCAAATCTGACCAGTCGTGTTGCTTTCTTATGTGCATCAATGACCTCTACCTAACACAGGAGGTCTATGGGCTGACTGGAGGAGAGGCATTGCTTGATGTGATCCTGGCCAAAGGGGAGGACCTGATGAGTAATCTGTGGATTATGGGGAAGCTTGGTGACAGCAACCATGTATTGGTCACCTTCTTAGTTCACTGAAGAGCTGGCAAGCCCCTCAGTAAAACAGAAGTCCTTAAGTTTGGGAAGGCTGACTTCTGCAAACTGAGAATTGGTCAGTTAGGCAATCAGAGAAGGGAGTACATGAGGAATGGCCATCACTCAAAAACATAAGCCTGGAAGTACAGAGCAAAGCCATCCCATCTCACAAGAAATGCAGTCAATGGGCAAGGAAGTCCCCATGGCTGAATAAGGAACTCTTGGATCTCATTATGCTCAAAAGAGTAACCTAAACCAGCTGGAAACAGGAAGCATTACCAAAAAGGATTACTCTGCACTTGTCCTCACCTGCAGAGGGTGGTCAAGAAAAGCCAAGGCAAAAACCAAATTTAGGCTAGTTATGGGTATCAAGGACAACAAAAAGTCCTTCAGATATGTGGGAAGCAGAAAAAAGGACAAGGATAACACTGAGCCCCTGAGACACCCAGTGGTGCAACTGACTTCAGATGCCCAAGAAAGGGCCAATCTCCTAAATGACAATTTTGCATTGCTTTTTCACCCTCCCAGGAGAATCACACTACTAGGAATGGCACAAACCAATTCAGGAGCAGAGGATGGACCCAAAATTGATGTGGATCAGATGAGGGAACACCTTGAACTGGATTTATGAACTGGAGATTCATAAATCCGTGGGCCCTAACAGAATGCATCTGAGGGTCTTGAAAGAGCTGGCAGACATCATTGCATCCCCCTTGGCAAGGATATCTGAAAAATCATGGTGCTCAGGCAAAGTCCCAGATGACTGTAAAAGAGCCAATGTAGTCCCTATCTACAAGAAAGGGAGGAGGGATGACTCGAGGAACTATAGACAAATCAGTCTAATGTCTGTCCCTGGAAATAGCCTAGAGAAAATTGTAAAGGGATCCATCAACACCAGACTAACAGAAGGCAAGCCAACCAACATGGCTTTGTGACTGGCAGGTCTTGCCTGACCAATCTCCTCTCCTTCTATGACTAGGTTATATTTGCCCTGGACAAGGGAGATGATGTGGATGTCATACATCTGGATTTCTAGAAGGCCTTTGTCCTAGTTCCCCATGATGTCCTCATGGTTAAGCTGGGGAATTGTGGCCTTGATCACCATATGGTCCAATGGCTAGGCAACTGGCTATGGGATTGGACCCAAAGAGTACTAGTTGAAGGGAGCAAATCAATGTGGCACAGGGTTACCAGTGGAGTCCCTCAGGGCTTGGTACTTGGGCCAGTACTCTTCAACATTTTCATCAATGATGTGGATTCAGGAGTCAGATGTGAATTGGCCAGGTTTGTGGATGATACCAAATTATGTAGGAAGGTAATCACACTACAGGACAGGCTGGGAATACAAGCTGACTTGGACACACTCTTAAGGTGGGCCAACCAAAATCTGTTGGCCTTCAATGCAGGAAAGTGCAAGGTGCTGCACCTCTGTGGGAAACCCCCCCAGCATACTTACAGGCTTGGCAGTGCTACACTCACTAGCACCATGACTGAAAGGGACTTGGGGGTCTTGATAGACCACAAGATGAATATGATCCACCAATGTGATGCTGTGGCTGGCAAAGCTAACCAAACTCTGGCGTGCATCCACCGATGCATCTCAAGCAAAACCAGGGAGCTCATCTTCCTGCTTTACTCGGCCCTGGTGAGACCACAGCTGGAGTACTGCATCCAGTATTGGGCCTGTCACTTCAGGAAGGATGTGGAGAAGCTTGAGGGAGTCCAGAGGAGAGCTATCTGTATGATCCAAGGCCTGGAGGGAAGGCGTACAAGGAGAGTCTGAGGGTCTTGGGACTCTTCCTTTTGGAGAAGAGACGGCTCAGGGGGACTTGGTGGCAGCCTACAATTACTTAGGAGGGGTACATCAGGACCTGAGAGAACACCTGTTTCCCAGAGCTCCCCAAGGGATAACAAGGTCTAATGGCCATAAAATCCAGAAAAGCCAATTTAAACTAGACGTAAGAAAAAAGTTATTTACAGTGTCTGTGTCCAGGGTCGGGAACAAACTCCCCCAGAAATGGTGCAAGCACCTACTCCGGACTCCTTCAAAAAACACGTGGATTTATTTCTTGCTGGGGTCACTTGATCTCAGCTGACTTCCCACCTACGTCGGGGGGGATGGACCCAATGATCTCAAGAAGTCCTTTACAGCCCCTAATGTCTATGAAATCTATAACATTTCTGTGGTTCTCATGTGTTTTGTTCTCTTGCCCCTGTTGGTTTTAGCTTGGCAGTGCAGGCAGATAGCATAAGTGGGATCATCTGCCAGCTCACTTCTGGGGTGTGGGTGCATGTGTAGATGCTGCCTTTTCCCCCTCCTCAGAAGGCAGAGGCACAGCAACAGGAGGAGTGGACTCAGCTGAGCCACTTACCTCTGCACCTTCTACCTCAACCTCCTCCAAAGTGCCTTCTGGGGAAGGAAACCTGGCTCTAGGGGAGACTTGAGGGATGTGGAACTCAAACTCAGATGATTCCCTCTCCTTCCCCAGAATTTTCCTTGCTATGGCATTCAGGTGCAGCTGTAGCTCCAGCTCTTCCTCTGGCACTGGAAGGCTGGAAGTGAAATGAGGATGGAGAAGGCTGTCGTGCTGGTGTTGCTTTTTGTCATGGTGGTGGTGGTGGGAAGGGGGTGTTATGGCTGGTGCTATTGGAGGGGACTCCAATGCAGACTCAGGCACAGGCAGTGGCACTGACACTGCTCCCCTCTCCTTGCTGCCAGTAGAACCAGAAGCCTCATGCCTGCTAGTTGTATGAAAGAGGCTGCATCTCAGTTTGGAGCGGGGGAACTTACAGCTCTCCCTGTAACCCCTCTTCTACCCCTCCCTGAAAGCTTCCCAGTTGCCTTTCCAGAATGGTTCATGATGATTGTATGTATGTGTATTTATGTGATGTATGTATTTATGTAATAAATAAAATATATAAATGTATGTAGTATGTGTTCCTAAATAAATTCTACATTATATGCAATATATGCTGTACTTCCCTGCACAGTGAATGGAATGCACAGTCTGAGAGAAGGCACAGATTTCTTTTCTGGGGGAAAAGAATCAAAATAGACTAACAAAAACAAAAAGAGGATTTTGAGGGAGGAATATATTGAAAGGAATTTATATAATAATAAAGGGTATTAGGAAAGGAAAAGGTATTGGAGGATCCCACTTAATAATAACAGACTAGCAAGTAAGAAGTGATAGCTTTTCTCTGATGCTGCTCAGCTGCTGGAAGACACAGCTTAGTAAGCTGACCCCAAGGCACAGAAAAAGCTCAGTTCAAACAATGCTTTTTTCCATCCCTCCCCCGGAGCACTGGGATTGGAAGGGACCTCAGGGAAGGATCACAGTCACTGGCCTGCTACACAGTCAATATCAGAGCAGTTCTTCTCCCCTCTTTCCCCTCTCTGTAGTTTCTTTTTAGCTGCAAGTAAGCCCAGCTTCAAAACTCAAAACATTTTGAAACTTTCAAAATGTTTCAAGTGCCTTTGTTTCATTTCAAAGCTGTTTTGAAGACTTTTGTTTCATTTCGATTTCACTGTTTTGAGCTTGAAACAAGTCAAAACAGCATCAGAACCAATCACCCATCAAATTTTACACAGCTCTACTACACAGAATTAAGTTGCGAGTCCCCGATGCTTTTCAGTTGTGTTTGGGGGAGGTAATACAATTAAGCTTAATGTAAACCATATTAAGATATTAAGCAGATCAAGTGTCTTTGCAGATGCAGTATTTTAAATGGCAGCTATGCAGTTATGACTAGAGCATTTTAGAAAACTTATTCCAACATTTTTCTCATTTCTGCATGGGTTCTGAGTGGCGGAGAAAGTAAAATGAGCCTAGCCGCATGCTGGAAAAATGAAACTCCTTAAATACAGGAACTAGATAACTGTTGCCTCATGTACTGCACAAGAGTTTGGAAGATAGCAGATAGGATAACAAGAGTGGAAACTTCCACAGACCCAATACTTGTAAGTATCCAAGGCAACCACGAATTTGAGTGTATTTGTGCATATCATAAACTTTCAATAAAAGAGCCCCTTCCTGCTTGTTCCTTTACCTCTGGGCTGAGAGTATCTTGACAGTACTAGATAACTTAGCCCAGTTGTACCCCTTAGACATGCCCTAGGGCAGGGAATGCCAACCTATGTGGCATTGTACCACTAGTGGCAGAAGTGGTAGATCTAGGAGAGAGCAGGGAATATAGAAGCAGATAGGACAGGGAGCAGAAAGCAGATATCAGATTTAGCAGGGAACACATGGCAGGGAACAGAAAGAAGGGCAAGAAATCAGGCTTGGGAAGAGGGTGAGAGTGGAACTTGGGGTGGGTATGGGGATCAAGTTGTGACATTTGTGCCCAAATGGTGGCCTCACACTGCTCTAGAGAATTCTCCCACTGTATTCTCCTGCACAATACCACTCCATATTTCTGTGTGCTATTTGAGGTAGTTGTGATGTGGTTAGAGGTGCATCCAGTACTCCATTAACCTTCTCAATGTGCTTATAGGTGTTTATTAAAGCATTCTAATAGCCAGAGGCAGTGTCATAGCAACTAAGTCTGGAGCCTGGTGCAAAGCCCTCAGCAGCAGCCTGCCCTCGCCCCATACACAGATCCCGGGGGCACATGCCTCTCCCCCCCATGCTTGTATGGAAGTCCATGCAGAGGCAGGAGCTGCCCTTATCCCATCCCCATGCTCCCCCCCAAATGAGCCACTGGAGGCTCCATCCAATACCCCGTCCAAGCTGGGCAGTGCCTATTGGCACCCCTTTGCTTTGGTGCCTGGGGCAGTTGCCGCACTCACCTCCCGCACTTGCTACAGCACTGGCCAGAGGTAACATTCTCTTAACAAAGCATATCTCTAGAAGTATTACTTGGAGTAAGACAGAGAAAGCTCCTGTTTCTCTTTTTTTGTTTCAACTCATTTGTCCTGTCCAGAGAAGGGGTGTACAGTATGTAGACAGCTGTGGTGTAAATCCTATCGGGTTGCAATTAGTAACAGTGGAGAGCCACTGGATTCATTTTTTCAGTCAAACTTAGCCAATTTCAAATGGTCAGAGAGAAACCAGTAGTTGCTTAAAACTGAAACTATCACTGTGATTCCTAGCAACTCTATTGCAAAAGCATTGATTTGTTTGAAGTGTTGAAGGGCATATAACTACAAATGAAATTGTGAGGCCGTTTAGCCTAAATGGGGAGGGAAGAACTTTCTAGTAATTCCTGTTAAACTGAGAAATAGCTTAGATGCAAAACAGAGAAATGTAAGTACCTACATTTGATACATTTAAATATGGAAAATGCATTAGAAATTGAACTGTATGAAATAATCCAGCACTAAGAAAGGATTATACTAAGTAATAATGTCTCTCACTCTAAATCTTGGGATCATATAACTGTTGTACCAGGATACGAGCAAAGAAATACTATTTTAGATTATTATTGTTGGAGTTAAAATAACTTGATTTCCCCCTCACATTATATTTTGGTGGTGCCTTTTTGTTGGAAATAGAATTTAAATAATATCCTGGAAGAGCATCTATAGTCTAAAAGAAAAAATCAGGGAAAATATTTTTAGGATTTGAGGCTTTAACTTCTGGTTGGGATCAGTACACAGCGAAACAACAAATGCTAGGGAAGTTCAGGTCCTTCCCTTAGGGGGGAAAAAAAAGATTGCAGTATTTCAGAAACCTCATGTGAGAAGGAATGACCAGTATTATTGGTTCAGTTTTAACCTAAGGGGCTGTCTCAAGTTTTCATCAATGTACATCTTCATGGTTTCTCTCTGGTTAGTATCTGTGTTGTTAACAAATAGAGTAAAGATATTCCTAATTCCTTGGTCCACCTGCAGTCTTCCTCTGATTTGCACTCCATAGGGGAATGGTGGCTATTCAGTATTACTAAGTTTTGTGATATATTTAGAGCTAGATCTATATAGCTATCTATATATATTTCTCTCTCTCTCTCTCTCTCTCTCTCTCTCTCTATATATATATATATATATATATGCATTTTGTTCTGGAATTAGGCCCTGGAATTAGGTTAGCTATTAGGAAGAACTACTTTACTGTAAGGGTGGCCAGAGCCTGGAATAGGCTTCCCAGAGAGGTGGTGCTCTTGCCTTCCCTGGAGATCTTCAAGAGGAGACTGGATAGGCACCTGGCTGGGGTCTTGTGACCCCTGCCATCCCCTGTGCTCCTTCCTGCCCATGGCAGGGGGTCGGACTCGATGATCTGTCTAGGTCCCTTCTGACTCACTGATTCTATGATTCTATGATCCCAAAATATACAGTGATATTTTAGCTTTATTTTTTCTTTAAAAAAGGAAGGTCTCTTATTCTTATGGTTTTGGCAAAAGGCCTGAAAATATGAAGGCACAAAAGGCATTATAAAGAAGCCTAACTTTTATTTATTTTTTAAATTGAAATTTTCATTTAACGTATGGCCTTCCCCACACCAAAGGCTGAATGTGTGTTTTATTTGCTACCAATATTAACTACACCACTTACAGAGAATTGCATAACTTAGATCAATTCCATCAGGGCTATTTGAATGTCTGTACTTAGTCTAGAATTAGAAGAGCCAACTCAGGGTCTTTTGTATGTGTAAGTGCTTTGTGGTATGTCATAGTTTCATAGTTTCTAGGGTCGGAAGGGACCTGAGCAGATCATCTAGTCTGACCCCCTGCCATGGCAGGAAAGAGTACTGGG